>NC_090735.1:3468477-3475977 GCF_036898095.1 Palaemon carinicauda
ACGTGAAGGTATAAGCACATTTGGCACATTAAAACACGTAAAGGTACAAGCACTTTTGGCACATTAAAACACGTGAAGGTACAAGCACATTTGGCACATTAAAACGCGTGAAGGTACAAGCACTTTTGGCACATTAAAATACGTGAAGGTACAAGCACATTTAGCTCATTTAAATACTATCAATATTTTTGATGATTTTCTTATGTCATAAAGGTTTTCTGAGCAAAAATCTGGTTGTTATTTTAGTAATTTTTTTTATTTGAAAATATTAAGATATTGAAATATTAAAGTCAATATAAAAAAATTTCGCACTTGAAATATTATTAATAAAGATCATTGAAATAATTCCTAATTTCTTTTTATTATTATTATTATTATTATTATTATTATTATTATTATTATTATTATTATTATTATTATTATTATTATTAGCTAATCTACAACCCTAGTTAGAAAAGTAAGATGCTATAAGCCCAAGGGCTCCAACAGGGGAAAATTGACAAGGAGGAAAGGATATAAGAAAATTAATAAACTATATGAGAAATAATCAACAATTAGAATATTTTAAAAACAGTAACATCAAAATACATATTTCATGTATGAACTATAAATAGACACATGTTAGCCTGTTCAAAATAACATTTGCTGCAATTTTGAACTTTTCAGTGAACAAAACTCAAGGAATGAACAGTAGTTTTCCCCAGTTTACACAAATAATTAGATTTTAATAATGACTATAATTTCCAAAATATTTAAATGATAGATATATTTATATAAGAGAGATTACTCGAGTGCCTGTGTGGATGAGATAATGGTGAGGGGTAGATGGAGATAGTTTGGGCATGCTCTTCGCACTCCCCAAGAGAGATTAGTTCACTAAATGTTTAACTTGGCTCCACAAGGCACTAGAAGAGTTGGAAGACCCAGGCCTACATGGCTGAGGACTATTATTTTCTGAGATGGTAAATATCAGCAGACGATATCATTGCAACTAAGAATATTGCTCACCACCATAGCTTATAAATCAACTGAGCTCCAAAAGGCACTAGAAGAGTTGGAAGACCCAGGCCTACATGGCTGAGGACTATGAAGCATGAAGTGGGAGATGATGAGTGGAGAAGTATTGATTAGAGACGACTGGTGAAATCTAACCGAGGAGGAGATGGTGATGATGATGATTTCCCAAATAATGGGTTGCTGTGGCCTGATTGGTAACGTCTCTGCCTGTTGTTTGCCAGACGGGGGTTCGAGTCCCACTCATACTCGTTAGCGCCATTAGTGTCTGCAACCTTACCATCCTTTTGAGCTAAGGTTCGGGGGTTTGGGGGAGCCTATAGGTCTATCTGCTGAGTCATCAGCAGCCACTGCCTGGCCCTCCCTGCTTCTAGCTATGGTGGAGAGGAGGCTTTGGCGCTGATCATGTGATATATGGTCAGTCTCTAGGGCATTGTCCTGCTTGCTAGGGCAATGTCACTGTCCCTTGCCTCTGCCATTCATGAGCAACCTTTAAAACCTTTGAAACCACACTTCCTTTGACGAATCTCTGATATTCGCGTGTATTATCGCACGCCAGATCTTTTGCCCCTGAATGGCGCCAAGAGTCCACAATAGAGTGGGTCATGCAAATTGCAGAAAATACTCAAACAGATTTTAAATAATACTACTCTCATTGCACACACCCCTTTTATCAATTGAACTCGTGACCAGCGTTCGATATCAAGACCTATTATCAAAAAGGTATGAGATGGTTCGAGATGGTTCGCACAATCGTATGAAAAGGGCGGACTCGTGACTACACTGTAGCGATTCTCATTAATAAAATACTGATTCAACTGTAACAAGATATTTCAATAACTCGTACACACAGATCAATGACTAATGCACGTGTGCTACTTACTGCAAAAGTGTCAGAGGACCTCAGATACTATGCAGATTGATTCCACACACGAAACCCACATTTTTTTAAATGACAAAGAACAAGGTTCAGATACCAGACGTTTATTTGCATTTATAGATGAATTTTGCTAAGTTCTTTATAGGTATATTGTTAACTTTTCAATAACATATTAGTGCATTATCGAAGACATAACAATTGGTAAATTTTCTAAAAGATATTGGTACATTATCAAAGACATAACCATTGGTAACTTTTCCAAAAGATATTGGTACATTATCAAAGATATATCAATACGTTTTCTTGGAGGGCTTGAAACGTTTGCTTATATACGTTTAAATGTTTAAAGGCCGCTCATGAATGGCAGAGGCAAGGGGCAGTGACATTGCCCAAAGAAGCAGGACAATGCCTAGTCACCTCTCCATCCAAGCTAGGACCAGGGAGGGCCAGGACTCAGCAGGTAGACCTATAGGCTCCCCTCTCCCCCATTCTTAGCTCAGAACGATGGTGTGGTTGCAGCGATAAAAGAAACTAACGAGTTTGAGCGGGACTTGAACCCCAGTCTGGCGATCACCAGTCAGGGACGTTACCTAATAGGCCCCCCACAACCCTTATATAGATATTGAAATAACTCCATTATGAGAGAGAGAGAGAGAGAGAGAGAGAGAGAGAGAGAGAGAGAGAGAGAGAGAGAGAGAGAGAGAGAGAGAGAGAGAGAGTGTTACCTTCTCTTCTTGATTACTGCATCAGAAAGATATCGAACTATGGAAGATATAGTTCCAACGATGATCGTGGTAATCAGTAAGGCCAGCCAAGCCTGGAAGAAATGGCATGGAAGAGTGGATTAATACAATACATACATTTTAGTCATTCTATTCCCCAGTCTAAAATATTATCTACTGAAGATATGGAAGAGTAAATTAAGAGAAAGCACACATTTTAGTCATTCTATTCCTCAGTCTAAAATATTATCTACTGAAGATATGGAAGAGTAAATTAAGAGAAAGCACACATTTTAGTCATTCTATTCCCCAGTCTAAAATATTATCTACTGAAGATATGGAAGAGTAAATTAAGAGAAAGCACACATTTTAGTCATTCTATTCCTCAGTCTAAAATATTATCTACTGAAGATATGGAAGAGTAAATTAAGAGAAAGCACACATTTTAGTCATTCTATTCCCCAGTCTAAAATATTATCTACTGAAGTTAGGGAAGAGTAAATTAAGAGAAAGCACACATTTTAGTCATTCTATTCCCCAGTCTAAAATATTATCTACTGAAGATATGGAAGAGTAAATTAAGAGAAAGCACACATTTTAGTCATTCTATTCCCCAGTCTAAAATATTATCTACTGAAGATATGGAAGAGTAAATTAAGAGAAAGCACACATTTTAGTCATTCTATTCCCCAGTCTAAAATATTATCTACTGAAGATATGGAAGAGTAAATTAAGAGAAAGCACACATTTTAGTCATTCTATTCCCCAGTCTAAAATATTATCATCTGAAGTTAGGGAAGAGTAAATTAAGAGAAAGCACACATTTTAGTCATTCTATTCCTCAGTCTAAAATATTATCTACTGAAGTTAGGGAAGAGTAAATTAAGAGAAAGCACACATTTTAGTCATTCCATTCCTCAGTCTAAAATATTATCTACTGAAGTTAGGGAAGAGTAAATTAAGAGAAAGCACACATTTTAGTCATTCCATTCCTCAGTCTAAAATATTATCTACTGAAGTTAGGGAAGAGTAAATTAAGAGAAAGCACACATTTTAGTCATTCCATTCCTCAGTCTAAAATATTATCTACTGAAGTTAGGGAAGAGTAAATTAAGAGAAAGCACACATTTTAGTCATTCCATTCCTCAGTCTAAAATATTATCTACTGAAGTTAGGGAAGAGTAAATTAAGAGAAAGCACACATTTTAGTCATTCCATTCCTCAGTCTAAAATATTATCTACTGAAGTTAAGGAAGAGTAAATTAAGAGAAAGCACACATTTTAGTCATTCCATTCCTCAGTCTAAAATATTATCTACTGAAGTTAAGGAAGAGTAAATTAAGAGAAAGCACACATTTTAGTCATTCCATTCCTCAGTCTAAAATATTATCTACTGAAGTTATGGAAGAGTAAATTTAAGAGAATGCATACATTTTAGTCATTCCATTCCTCAGTCTAAAATATTATCTACTGAAGTTATGGAAGAGTAAATTAAGAGAAAGCACACATTTTAGTCATTCCATTCCTCAGTCGAAAATATTATCTACTGAAGTTAAGGAAGAGTAAATTTAAGAGAAAGCACACATTTTAGTCATTCCATTCCTCAGTCTAAAATATTATCTACTGAAGTTAGGGAAGAGTAAATTAAGAGAAAGCACACATTTTAGTCATTCCATTCCTCAGTCTAAAATATCATCTACTGAAGTTAGGGAAGAGTAAATTAAGAGAAAGCACACATTTTAGTCATTCCATTCCTCAGTCTAAAATATCATCTACTGAAGTTAGGGAAGAGTAAATTAAGAGAAAGCACACATTTTAGTCATTCCATTCCTCAGTCTAAAATATCATCTACTGAAGTTAGGGAAGAGTAAATTAAGAGAAAGCACACATTTTAGTCATTCCATTCCTCAGTCTAAAATATCATCTACTGAAGTTAGGGAAGAGTACATTTAAGAGAAAGCACACATTTTAGTCATTCCATTCCTCAGTCTAAAATATTATCTACTGAAGTTAAGGAAGAGTACATTTAAGAGAATGCATACATTTTAGTCATTCTATTCCTCAGTCTAAAATATTATCTACTGTAGTTATGGAAGAGTAAATTAAGAGAAAGCACACATTTTAGTCATTCTATTCCTCAGTCCTCAGTCTAAAATATTATCTACTGAAGTTAAGGAAGAGTAAATTTAAGAGAATGCCTACATTTTAGTCATTCCATTCCTCAGTCTAAAATATTATCTGCTGAAGTTATGGGAGAGTAAATTAAGAGAAAGCACACATTTTAGTCATTCTATTCCTCAGTCTAAAATATTATCTACTGAAGTTAAGGAAGAGTAAATTTAAGAGAAAGCACACATTTTAGTCATTCCATTCCTCAGTCTAAAATATTATCTACTGAAGTTAGGGAAGAGTAAATTAAGAGAAAGCACACATTTTAGTCATTCTATTCCTCAGTCTAAAATATTATCTGCTGAAGTTATGGAAGAGTAAATTAAGAGAAAGCATACATTTTAGTCATTCTATTCCTCAGTCTAAAATATTATCTACTGAAGTTATGGAAGAGTAAATTAAGAGAAAGCACACATTTTAGTCATTCTATTCCTCAGTCTAAAATATTATCTGCTGAAGTTATGGAAGAGTAAATTAAGAGAAAGCACACATTTTAGTCATTCTATTCCTCAGTCTAAAATATTATCTATTGAAGTTATGGAAGAGTAAATTAAGAGAAAGCATACATTTCAGTCATTCTATTCCTCAGTCTAAAATATTATCTACTGAAGTTATGGAAGAGTAAATGAAGAGAAAGCACACATTTTAGTCATTCCTTTCCTCAGTCTAAAATATTATCTACTGAAGTTAAGGAAGAGTACATTTAAGAGAATGCATACATTTTAGTCATTCTATTCCTCAGTCTAAAATATTATCTACTGTAGTTATGGAAGAGTAAATTAAGAGAAAGCACACATTTTAGTCATTCTATTCCTCAGTCCTCAGTCTAAAATATTATCTACTGAAGTTAAGGAAGAGTAAATTTAAGAGAATGCCTACATTTTAGTCATTCTATTCCTCAGTCTAAAATATTATCTACTGAAGTTAGGGAAGAGTAAATTAAGAGAAAGCACACATTTTAGTCATTCCATTCCTCAGTCTAAAATATCATCTACTGAAGTTATGGAAGAGTACATTTAAGAGAAAGCACACATTTTAGTCATTCCATTCCTCAGTCTAAAATATTATCTACTGAAGTTAAGGAAGAGTACATTTAAGAGAATGCATACATTTTAGTCATTCTATTCCTCAGTCTAAAATATTATCTACTGTAGTTATGGAAGAGTAAATTAAGAGAAAGCACACATTTTAGTCATTCTATTCCTCAGTCCTCAGTCTAAAATATTATCTACTGAAGTTAAGGAAGAGTAAATTTAAGAGAATGCCTACATTTTAGTCATTCCATTCCTCAGTCTAAAATATTATCTGCTGAAGTTATGGGAGAGTAAATTAAGAGAAAGCACACATTTTAGTCATTCTATTCCTCAGTCTAAAATATTATCTACTGAAGTTAAGGAAGAGTAAATTTAAGAGAAAGCACACATTTTAGTCATTCCATTCCTCAGTCTAAAATATTATCTACTGAAGTTATGGAAGAGTAAATTAAGAGAAAGCACACATTTTAGTCATTCTATTCCTCAGTCTAAAATATTATCTGCTGAAGTTATGGAAGAGTAAATTAAGAGAAAGCACACATTTTAGTCATTCTATTCCTCAGTCTAAAATATTATCTATTGAAGTTATGGAAGAGTAAATTAAGAGAAAGCATACATTTCAGTCATTCTATTCCTCAGTCTAAAATATTATCTACTGAAGTTATGGAAGAGTAAATTAAGAGAAAGCACACATTTTAGTCATTCTATTCCTCAGTCCCCAGTCTAAAATATTATCTACTGAAGTTAAGGAAGAGTAAATTTAAGAGAATGCATACATTTTAGTCATTCCATTCCTCAGTCTAAAATATTATCTGCTGAAGTTATGGAAGAGTAAATTAAGAGAAAGCACACATTTTAGTCATTCTATTCCTCAGTCTAAAATATTATCTATTGAAGTTAAGGAAGAGTAAATTTAAGAGAATGCATACATTTTAGTCATTCCATTCCTCAGTCTAAAATATTATCTACTGAAGTTATGGAAGTGTAAATTAAGAGAAAGCACACATTTTAGTCATTCTATTCCTCAGTCTAAAATATTATCTGCTGAAGTTATGGAAGAGTAAATTAAGAGAAAGCACACATTTTAGTCATTCTATTCCTCAGTCTAAAATATTATCTGCTGAAGTTATGGAAGAGTAAATTAAGAGAAAGCACACATTTTAGTCATTCTATTCCTCAGTCTAAAATATTATCTACTGAAGATATGGAAGAGTAAATTAAGAGAAAGCACACATTTTAGTCATTCTATTCCTCAGTCTAAAATATTATCTACTGAAGTTATGGAAGAGTAAATTAAGAGAAAGCACACATTTTAGTCATTCTATTCCTCAGTCTAAAATATTATCTACTGAAGATATGGAAGAGTAAATTAAGAGAAAGCACACATTTTAGTCATGCTATTCCTCAGTCTAAAATATTATCTACTGAAGTTAAGGAAGAGTAAATTTAAGAGAAAGCACACATTTTAGTCATGCTATTCCTCAGTCTAAAATATTATCTACTGAAGTTAAGGAAGAGTAAATTTAAGAGAAAGCACACATTTTAGTCATTCTATTCTTCAGTCTAAAATATTATATACTGAAGATATGGAAGAGTAAATGAAGAGAAAGCACACATTTTAGTCATTCTATTCCTCAGTCTAAAATATTATCTACTGAAGATATGGAAGAGTAAATGAAGA
>NC_090735.1:3480977-3485977 GCF_036898095.1 Palaemon carinicauda
TTTTACGGTTTTTCAATGAAAAGTTTTAAGTGTAGACAGTCAATATCCGTAGAATTTGTCACCTCATTAGACGCCATAGACAGGCAGTATCTGCAGAACCCGCCGACCAGACAGGACAGTCAGACTGTCTAGAAGACTCGTTCCACCAGACACCGACTGTACGCAATATTTACTTCCTGTGAATTTCATGTTGCAGTGATGACCAATTAATAATAATAATAATGATAATAATAATAATAATAACAATAATAATAATAATAATAATAATAATAATAATAATGATGATGAAAAAAATTTCAAATATTTTGATAATAATAATTTTATTATTTGAATGATAATAATATTATTAATTGAATAATGACAATTTGAATAATTTTAATATCAATGATAAATTTAATATTTTTTATAATAATAATTTTAATAACAATGATACTTTTAATAATTTTGATAATGATAATAATTTTAGTAATTTTAATGATAATAATAATAATTTTAATAGTAATATTATTATTATTATTATTATTATTATTATTATTATTATTATTATTATTATTATTATTATTATTATTGGTGTTGTTGTTGTTGTTGTTATTAGCTAAACTACAGCCCTAGTTGGAAAAGCATGATACTAGAAGCCCAAAGGCTTCAAATAGCCCAGTGAGGAAAGGTAACAAGGAAAAATAAACTTTTAGAGAAGTATTGAACAACTAAAATAAAATACTTCAAGAACATTAACAACACTGAAATAGATCTTCTCTATATAAAATATAAAATCTTTAAAAAAACAACAGGAAGCGAAATAAGATAGAATAGTGTGTCCGAGTGTACCCTCAAGCAAGAGATACTTTCAGATATTAGTCAGAACAAAATAGTCAGGATATATTATCTGACAAAAGCATGAAATTGTTCGAAATGAAACTTTAGATATTATATAGTACGTCGAATTGTTGTATAGAGAAAAAGATTATTATTATTATTATTATTATTATTATTATTATTATTATTATTATTATTATTATAATGATAATCCTTATAATTATTATTATTATTATTATTATAATTGTTGTTGTTGTTGTTGTTGTTAATATTATAATGATAATCATCATTATTATTATTATAATGATAGTCATTATTATTATTATTATTATTATTATTATTATTATTATTATTATTATTAGCTAAGCTTCAACCCTAGTTGGAAAAGCAGGATGCTATAAGCCCGAGGGTTCCAACATGAAAAAATAGCCCAACGAGGAAAGGAAATAAGGGAATACATAAACTATATGAAAATTAATGAACAATCAAAATATATATATATGTATATATATATATATATATATATATATATTTATATATATGCATATATATATATATGTATATATATATATATATATATATATATATATATATATATATATATATATATATATATATATATATATATATAAGGCTTATGTCAGCATGTTCAACATGAAAAAACATTTTCTGCAAGTTTCAACTTTTGAAGTTCTACCGATTCAATCAGTTTATTACGAACTGATAAATCCAACAAACGTAACTAAATAATGTTCATCCTTAATTAGTATTAAAAAATTTTTGTTCAAAGAGCGTGTTCAGGTTCCAAACCTTGTTCAGTATCAGGTTCATCTGCCCAGTCCATGATCCATTCTTCAACTGAACTCCTGCGCCCTCGGTTATGACAAACTTGTAACTGAAAAGTAGAAACAGAAGTTTCATATTATATATATATATATATATATATATATATATATATATATATATATATATATTTATATATATATATATATATATATATATATATATATACATATATATATTTATATATATATATATATATACATATATATTTATATATATATATATATATATATATATATATATATATTTATATTTATATATATATATGTATTTATAGATACATATATATATGTATATATATATATATATATATATATATATATATATATATATATATATATATATATATATATATATATATAATGTATAGGCCTATATTTATATATAATGTATAGGCCTATATATATATATATATATATATATATATATATATATATATGTATATATATATATATATATATATATATATATATATATATATATATATATATATATATATATATATATGCTGTTGTCCTGAAAACTATCTGGAGGACAGTCTGTTCGAAGAGAAACTATCTTCGATTTTTGGACGTCACTAAGACGTCTATTCAATATATATATATATATATATATATATATATATATATATATATATATATATATATATATATATATATAAATGGACACTGGTAGGGCATATAATGAGAGGGACAGATAATAAATGAAGATTAAGAATAACAGAATGGTCAGATAATAGATGGACATTAAGATGCAGGGGGAAGGAAGAGAAGACGATGGATTGACCAAGTAAGAAAGTATGCGGGTGTGGAAGGACACGTCAGAACGGAAGCCTGAGATTGGCCTATGTACCTCAGGCCGATGTGGTAACGTCCGTGACTGGTGAACGCCAGACTGAGGTGTTCTAATCCCGCTCAAACTCGTTAGTTCACGGGTTGCGGCAACCTCACCATCCTTGCGAGCTAAGAATTCACGGTATTGGGGGAGCCTATAGGTCTATTTGCTGAGTCATCAGTAGCCATTGCCTTGCTATCCTTGGTCCTAGCTTGGATGGAGAGGGGGTTTGGGCGCTGATCATATGCATATATGGTTAGTCTCTAGGGCATTGACCTGCTTGATAGGGTGATGTCACTGTCTGTTGGCTCTGTCATTCACGAGCGGCCTCTCACATGAGCGTAGCCATGTACTCACCATTGGCAGTTGGATGATGATAATTTTATTGGTTTTATTGAGTAAACAAAAATGAAAATTCAAAATTGAAAAAAAGAGCTGTTGGTGCAATGAACATTTTCTACTTAGAAATACAAAAGTAGAATTTAATAAAACCTGCTATTTGATGAAATAGAAAGATGAAAAATAAATGATAATTTAAGAATGTCATACGAGACTTATTATTATTATTATTATTATTATTATTATTATTATTATTATTATTATTATTATTATTATTATTATTATTACTTGCTAAGCTACAACCCTAGTTGGAAAAACAGAATGCTATAAGCCCGAGGGCACCATCAGGGAAAGTAGCCCAGTGAGGAAAGGAAATAAGGAAACTACAAGAAAATTAAATAACAATTACCATAAAATATTTTAAGAACATTAAACTATAAAAACTTAAAAAAAAAAAAAAAAAAAAAACGAGTGGAAGTGAAATAAGATGGAATAGTATGCCCGAGTGTACCCTCAAGCAAGAGAACTTATGAGGAACTGAAGTCGATAGCGCTTCTAGATTTGCAATCTGAAGGTTGTCATTGGCGAAAACCAATACCAGCTGAAGGAAAATTAATCTTGATTCTCAGGTGAGTTTGAAATTAGTTTAAAACTTATTAGCATAAGCAGAAACAAAAAACACAACAATAAAAGCACACACACACAAAACATCAAAATAGTTACTAACACCAAAATAACACTTACAACAGCAGGTTGTACAAAATGTATTTTATCAAAATATCATAAGGAAATTTTATTTGGAGATGCAAAAATCACCACAGCATGTTAAAAACGATGTATTTATTATTTTCAAATCAAAATTAAATTATATTTTTATTTATAGCAATAAAAACACAATATTCTTTTCTAAAGTGGGTAGTACGCTTATTGAAATAAACAGAAGAACAAGTTAATCACATTGTATTTTTTTTTTTTTTTTTTTTTTTTTTTTTTGCAAATCATAATGAAATTTCATTATTATCATAAATGAAAAAGGCGGCTGAAGAACACAGCTTTGCCTGAAACACGACGTGAAAAGTGAACAGGTTCACTATTAGACGACACGTAGCGTGAGACACGTGTCACGTGCATACTCCGTTTCTTGCTACGTGTCGTTACTTCCTATGTGATCAGTCGATAAAGATCTTTGTTACCACTTTGTGTGAGAGGTTTCGTGTTTCGCGTTTCGCGACACTTCCTATGTGATTCCGGCCTTATTATTATTATTATTATTATTATTATTATTATTATTATTAGCTAATCTACAACCCAAGTGGTAAAGGAGGATGCTATAAGCACAAGGGCTCCATCATAGAAAACTAGCCCAGTGAGGAAAGCAAACGAGTAAATAAATAAACAATCAAAATACAATATTTCAAGAACAGTAATAACATTGAATTAGATCTTTCATATATCATCATCATCATCTCGTCCTACGCCTTTTGACGCAAAGGGCCTCGGTTACATTCCGCCAGTCGTCTCTATCTTGAGCTTTTAAATCAATACTTCTCCATTCATCATCTCCCATTTTACGGTTCCCAGTCCTCAGCCATGTAGGTCTGGGTCGTCCAACTCTTCTAGTGCTTTGGGGAGCGCAGCTGAACGTTTGGTGAACTAATCTCTCTTAGGAGTGCGAAGAGCTTGCCCAAACCATCTCCATCTACCCCTCACCATAATCTCATCCATATATGGCACTCGATTAATAACTCTTATAGTTTAATTCCTAATTCTTTCCTGCCATTTAACTCCCTTATCCTTCTGAGGGCTTTGTTCTGAAATCTATAAAATCTGTTGGATATTTTTTCATTGGCATAACACGACTCTTGTCCACTTAGTAACACCGATCTCTTTAGAATGGATATACCAAATTTAAATAGAGGTAAGGCTAAAACAATGTTATAGCCTATACAGCATGATTATGATTTAAAACATGTAGTATACTGAGCTAACTGAAACACAGTGCTATAAATCAATATCAAAATCATGATAGAAACGTCTTTAGAAATATTTTTTTTTTATTTATTTATTTTTTTTTGAAGAGAGAAACCAGATAAATGTTTCAAAAGTAAATTTGTAACTCGAGATTTCAAATACGTTGTATGCCACTGAAGATATCAAGAAGGGTGGTT
>NC_090735.1:3498477-3500977 GCF_036898095.1 Palaemon carinicauda
GCTTGTGGGTACACTCGGGCACACTATTTTATCTTATTTCTCTTCCGCTTGTTTTGGTAAAGTTTTTTTATAGTTTATATAGGAAATATATATTTCAATGTTGTGACTGTTCTTAAGATATTTTATATTTCCTTGTTTCCCTCCCTCATTGGGCTATTTTCCGTTGGGACCCCCTGGGCTCATAGCATCCTGCTTTTCCAACTAGGGATGTAGCTTAACAAGTAATAATAATAATAATAATAATAATAATAATAATAATAATAATAATAATAATAATAATAATAATATGTTGCAAAATCCTAGGAAAGAACTGGTGCAAGACAGAATGCGGCCCATGAATCTGAAAGAAGATTGAAAATGCCACCATAGGCTGTCAAAACGGATAACAAGGTATTATCACAACCAATTTCTAGGTAGAAAGGGATACAGTTAAAACTTAAGAATTTCATTAAGGCTCTTGATTGTGGTTACCGAAAAAAAAAACTTCAATTAAAATTCAGAGTATAACCTAAGAAGCAGAGCACATATCGATTAGTTGTTAGTGGTCGCAAATTTATTCTGCACTTTTGAGTAAGTGAAGTGAAGCTGGAATTAGACTAAGCCCTTTTTTTCCACCAGTTGTTGCTCAAAATGGAAAGCACGAGCGGTTGTTGCTCGAGACATTGGCAGCAATTGGCTTCCCAGCTGGACGGGAAGCAGCTCGCATAAACCGTGAGCATGACGTCAGATGTAAACACAGAAGATGGCTGCAAATAGGACGCGCTCTTGCTTGGAAATCTTGGTTCCAACAAATCTCAAGAGATAATAAAAATCTGCTTTGTTCATCGATAATATATATTACAGCAAGTTAGAAAATTTCTGGGCGTAGTGCTATCAGCTGATCGGTTTCCTTCAACTTTTTCCCCATTTGCTCCACGAACTGCCATAGCGCAGTGTGATGCAGTGTTGCCAGATATGGGAATTTATACCTAGATTTAGGGATTTTGGGTGTCTGATGGGGATATTCTGTACAAATTTTTATAAGAAACAAAGATGAATAAACCTTTATATTATTGCAATTATTTTGCTTGCATTTATATGAAGTGTAGTGAGTAATTTCTATATTAGTAAAGCCTACAGGAGAAAATATATTTGTGGAAATGGGGATATTTGGGTTGTTTTGGGGATTTTTTTTATCATGAGTTTTGGGGATTTTTTTCATCATGAGTTTTGGGGATTTTTTTTATCATGAGTTTTGGGGATTTTTAGACTAACCCATCTGGCAACACAGGTGTGCCGCTACAACACTTTCGCTCTCTAGCATGGGCTGAAGCCTGGCGAAAATTTGGGGACAAGAAATGACCCAGGAACTGCACTCAGTTTCAAGAAAGTTAAGCATTCGCAAGATTACACCACGTTATGCTAGCATACACGTATGAACGAACACACTCTCAACTTCGTATATGAGTTGAGGGTGGGCGAATTTAGAAAGTAGAAGCCAAAGCTACGTCTTTCAAGAAAGAAGGCAACCGTCTTACCCCATACGTATGGGGGAAAGGCACGCTAATGGATGATAGAATTTAAAAAAAAAAAAAAAAAAAAAAAGGAAATTATCAATTCAAAAAGGAAAGACAAATCTTTTTAACTGTATATCGATTGCTCAATTATATTTGACTGAATTATGGTACGATGAAGATCTTCATTATATATATGCTTAAGCAGCATAAAGAAAGATGAGTTTTTTTTTTTAAATGTCTCGGTTTTACAATTTATGTAAAAAGGGAAGACTAATTTTATGATGAATTTAAAATCTCTCTCTCTCTCTCTCTCTCTCTCTCTCTCTCTCTCTCTCTCTCTCTCTCTCTCTCTCTCTCTCTCTTATACATATATATATATATATATATATATATATATATATATATATATAAATATATATATATATATATATATATATATATATATATATATATATATATATATATATATATATAATGTTTGTGTGTGCGCATGCATATATATATATGCGCATAGTAAATATTTGCATACACAATTACATATCTACACATAATATATATATATATATATATATATATATATATATATATATATATATATATATATATATATATATATACATACATATATATATGTATATATATAAATATATAATATATACAGTATATATATATATATATATATATATATACATATATATATATATATATATATATATATATATATATATATATATATATATGTATACATATATATATATATATATATATATATATATATATATATATATATATGTATACAGTATATATATAAATGATTATATTCCCTATAAACATAGTCTTTCTAAATACATGTAAAACCTAGCCAAAAATATACCAAACGTAAAAGACAGCCTCGAAAGACTGAAAACTGGATATCTCTAAGTTTGCACAAAAACGTATAGAAAAAGAAATCTCTGATGAAAGATTTTAGGAAAACATTTTATGGTTAGAACCTTGAACTAATA
>NC_090735.1:3505977-3665270 GCF_036898095.1 Palaemon carinicauda
TATATATATATATATATATATATATATGTGTGTGTGTGTGTGTGTGCGTATATATATTGTATACACACACACACACACACACACACACATATATATATATATATATATATATATATATATATATATATATATATATATATATATATACATACATACTCAAGCCAAGTAAATATCTGCCTGGCATTTCTCTCTAAAATTTCATAAGTGCTACACAGCACCATCTTACACTGTAATTCAAGCTGTCTGCATTCGGTAAACATACTTTTACAAATGAAATTCAATACAGCAGTTCAAGAACTAATCCCCTTTTGGTAAAAGGCGTCACCTGAGTAAACTTGACCCTTTGTAACACACGCACTGTTCTTCTTTATTGTCCCTTATCAGCCGATATTTTTCTTTCTTGATCTTAGTATTAACTTGATAAATCCTGAGCTGTATAATAATGGTGACTATTGCCTTTTTCTTCTTCTTCTTTTCCATCCTTATCCCTACATTAAGGGGTTGGTTGCCTGATGCACTCTCTCCCCAATGCCTTCTATCTGAGGCATCTTCTTCCACCAAACCTCTCCTCTCTATATAATTCTTCAGCTTATCTCTCCATTTAATTCTCTGCCTCACTCTAGATCTTCTCTCCCTGACTGGGTCCTTCCAAGCCTTCTTCACTCTTTCCACATCATCCATTCTCAACACGTGCCCGCACCATCTCAGTCCTGACACTCTTATCATCTATGTAATCTTTACTAAGCCTGCCATTCTTATTTCATCGTTCCTCTTTACTCATGGACAAAAGACTTTTCTTCTCTCCCTAACTGGTTCCTTCCAAGTCCTCTTCACTCTTTCCCCATCACCCATTCTCATAATGTGGCCGCACCACCTCTGTAGTCTTTACTACGCCTACCATTCTTCTTATTTCATTGTTTCTCTTTACTCATGGACAAAAGACTTTTCTTCTCTCCCTAACTGGTTCCTTCCAAGTCCTCCTCACTCTTTCCCCATCACCCATTCTCATAATGTGGCCGCACCACCTCTGTAGTCTTTACTACGCCTACCATTCTTCTTATTTCATCGTTCCTCTTTACTCATGGACAAAAGACTTTTCTTCTCTCCCTAACTGGTTCCTTCCAAGCCTTCCTCACTCTTTCCCCATCACCCATTCTCATAATGTGGCCGCACCACCTCTGTAGTCTTTACTACGCCTACCATTCTTCTTATTTCATTGTTTCTCTTTACTCATGGACAAAAGACTTTTCTTCTCTCCCTAACTGGTTCCTTCCAAGCCTTCCTCACTCTTTCCCCATCACCCATTCTCATAATGTGGCCGCACCACCTCTGTAATCTTTACTACGCCAGCCATTCTTCTTATTTTATCGTTCCTCTTTACTCATGGACAAAAGACTTTCCAGTCTAATTAACGCAAATTGTCTTTATAGGAACAAATCATCTATGGGCAAGACAGATCATGACATTAAGTAAGATCGACCATTAGACGAAGATGTCACAAAAGAGAAATAGAATTGTCATCGACTGTAAATAGAAAAAGATGATACGACAGACATCTCACGTTGGTCCTGGTGATATTTGGGTGAGTGATATCTATGGAGAAGAGGAAAATCAGAATCAAAAATGTATATTGATTGTGATCTGAAAGAGGTACCACATCTACAATTCCAAATAAACCTAATTGAAATAAAAAGACCTTGCTATCTTAGTTTCTTAAATTTTGTTAAGATTAAAGTGTATAAAAGACTATTCTGTTTTAAGTAATGAATTCATAATACGTAAATGAAGACCTGACAATCATCATCATACATCGCTTATTTGACATTTTTCCCTAATGGCAACGGAAAGTATTGAGACTAAATGTCTGTTTTACCAGTTAGTTTCAAACAAATACACAGTAATTCTCTCTTCTTAGCATTTATTGAGTATTTTGGCTATTTCAGGTAGAATGAGACTAGAGATTGCAAATCTCCCTGAGAATCAAAATGACATTCCAGAATTATCAGCATCAGTGGTTCACCAACAAGTAGTTTCTGGACCACCTGGTCACAACAGCTTTCCAGATTCAGAATCATCAACATCAGTGGTTCTCCAACATGTAGTTACTGGACCACCTGCTCACGGCAGCTTTTTAGCTCAAGAATCTTCAACATCGGTGATTCCAGAACAATCAGTTACTGGACCACCTGCTCACGGCAGCTTTTTAGCTCAAGAATCTTCAACATCGGTGATTCCAGAACAAGCAGTTAATGGACCACCTACTCACGGCAGCTCTCCAGCTCAAGAATCTTCAACATCGGTGATTCCAGAACAAGCAGTTACTGGACCACCTACTCACGGCAGCTCTCCGGCTCAAGAATCTTCAACATCGGTGATTCCAGAACAAGCAGTTACTGGACCACCTACTAATGGCAGCTCTCCGGCTCAAGAATCTTCAACATCGGTGATTCCAGAACAATCAGTTACTGGACCACCTACTCACGGCAGCTCTCCAGCTCAAGAATCTTCAACATCGGTGATTCCAGAACAAGAAGTTACTGGACCACCTACTAATGGCAGCTCTCCGGCTCAAGAATCTTCAACATCGGTGATTCCAGAACAATCAGTTACTGGACCACCTACTCACGGCAGCTCTCCAGCCCAAGAATCTTCAACATCGGTGATTCCAGAACAAGCAGTTACTGTACCACCTGGTCGCGGCAGCTTTCCAGCAAACTTCAGCCTTTATATATCCATTATATATCTATTACAGAATATCGCTGAGCTGAAAATTAGTCATCCCAATGTTGAAAAGTTTTGGGAGGAGTTTTCTCGATCGAATTCCTCTGCTGTTCCTGTATTCCAAGAGGATTCCAAATCTACATCTAAGATTAGGCCTGCATATGCAACGTACTCCTTAACCCATCCTATATCCCAAGAGGATTCTGAGTCTTCATCTCAGACCAGGCCTAAGTACTCCTTGAAGTTTAATAAAAACACACCATCTACCAAGATAAATTCATTGATCTTTCGCGAATCATTCAGCGTAACCAAAGATAGTCAATTTTCCCCAAATCCCTCCCAGGGTAACAAAATCACTGACATTCCTTCAAAAGAGGGCTTTGAAATGGCCAAGGATTCCCTGCACATGAATGAAACTCACATGAATGAAACTGGGATTTATAACATCAAATTCCAACCCGAAGGAACAAGTGAAGATGGAGGCACCACGAACAGTCAGAGAGATGCGGCCTTAACCGAAACAACATATCGAGATGGTCGAACAATGTTCTTTATACCAGAAATGGAATGTAGATATGAATGTCATGAACGTAGCATTAATAGCAGTGATCTAGATTGTTTTGTTGATATAGAATGTTGCAGTGATCGCTACTGTGGGGAAGATTACCTAAAGTGTTTGGAAGGGAATTTACCCAAGACCAATAGAAATCAAAGTGATAACCCAAATTGCCATAACGCTACAACTTTAAAATTGACAAAGGCATAGTACAAATATGTGTTATATATGTTCGTTTCTTTTAGCTTAGCCCAGGCAGGAGAAACCTGTGGCCCACGACGTGTTGTGTTGCGTTTTCCAGAGACCTTCCAGGTTAGGCCTACTGAATTATTTTTGATTATACAGTATTTATTTATTCATTCATACCTGTAATCATTATTATTGCCATTAGGAAGCAATGAAATAGATGTCAGTTTTATGTAAGCTTTAATAATATGACAAATAAAACAAGAAAGAATATAAAACATCAGTATTTATTGGGCAAGTATATTATCATCCGGTAGTCACTTTGATAAAGCAAAATGGGGCCATTGTCTCAAACATCTTTTTATGTCTATCAACCAAAAGAATTGTCTCGTTTCAAAAACTAAATGGCTGCTAAAATTTCCAAAACAAAATGGCTGCGAAGATTTCCAAAACTAAATGGTTGCGAAAATTTCCAAATCAAAATGGCAGATAGAATCTCCAATACAAAATGGCTGCTAAATTTTCCAAATCAAAATGGCTGCCAAAATTGGCATAACAAAATGGCTGCCAAAATTTCCAAAACAAAGGCTACTTTTTAACTCTGAATTTATATCAAAGAGGAAAAATTCGTAAGGATCACAGTTTTATTTAGTTACAGATTTGCTACAAAGAAAAAAAAACTGAAGAATAAAAAGTACAAACATAAAATTTCATGTAAAATGTAAAATTAAAGCGAATCGTACTTGTCCGGGTGTAAAGTATCAAGGAATCTCTCTCTCTCTCTCTCTCTCTCTCTCTCTCTCTCTCCTCTCTCTCTCTCTCTCTCGTGTATTAAATATCAGAGAATCTCTCTCTCTCTCTCTCTCTCTCTCTCTCTCTCTCTCTCTCTCTCTCTCTCTCTCTCTCGTGTATTAAATATCAGAGAATCTCTCTCTCTCTCTCTCTCTCTCTCTCTCTCTCTCTCTCTCTCTCTCTCTCATGTATTAAGTATCAGAGAATCTCTCTCTCTCTCTCTCTCTCTCTCTCTCTCTCTCTCTCTCTCTCTCTCTCTCTCATGTATTAAGTATCAGAGAATCTCTCTCTCTCTCTCTCTCTCTCTCTCTCTCTCTCTCTCTCTCTCTCTCTCTCTCTCTCGTGTATTAAATATCAGAGAATCTCTCTCTCTCTCTCTCTCTCTCTCTCTCTCTCTCTCTCTCTCTCTCTCTCTCTCTCTCTCTTGTATTATCAGAGATTCTCTCTTTCTCTCTGTCTCTCTCTCTCTCTCTCTCTGTCTCTGTCTCTGTCTCTCTCTCTCTCTCTCTCTCTCTCTCTCTCTCTCTCTCTCTCTCTCTCTCTCTCTCTCTCTCGTGTATTAAATATCAGAGAATCTCTCTCTCTCTCTCTCTCTCTCTCTCTCTCTCTCTCTCTCTCTCTCTTGTATTATCAGAGATTCTCTCTTTCTCTCTGTCTCTCTCTCTCTCTCTGTCTCTGTCTGTCTGTCTCTCTCTCTCTCTCTCTCTCTCTCTCTCTCTCTCTCTCTCTCTCTCTCTCTCTCTCTCTCTCTCTCTCTCTTGTATTATCAGATTCTCTCTCTCTCTCTCTCTCTCTCTCTCTCTCTCTCTCTCTCTCTCTCTCTCTCTCTCTCTCTCTTAGCATATGCTAAGGATTATAAGTTAGTCAAGAGCAAAATTTAAAATACCAAATTAAAGAAATGAATCCGTTATATGCCAAAAAAGATAGAAACTAAAATGAATTTTAATGTTGTTACTGTCCTTTAAAATGTTAATCTTAATTGTTCACTACCTTTCTTTTAGTTTATTTATTTCCTTATTTCCTTTCATCACTGGGCTATTTTCCCTGTTGGAGCCCTCGGGCTTATAGCATTCTGCTTTTCCAACTAAGGCTGTAGCCTGGCCAGTAATTATAATAACAATAATAATAATAAAAATAATGATAATAATAATACTTTATCTATTTCCTTATTTCCTTTCCTCACTGGCCCATTTTACCTCTTGTGGCCTTTGGGCTTATAGCATCCTGCTTGTCCAACTAGGATTGTAGCTAAACAAATAATAATAATAATAATAGTTTACATATTTCCTTATTTCCTTTCATGTGGAAAGGAAATAAGGAAAATACATAAACTATTATTATTATTATTATTATTATTATTATTATTATTATTATTATTATTATTATTATTATTATTGTAGCCCTCTGGCTCATAGCATCCTGCTTTTCCAACTAGGGTTGTAGCATAGCTAATAATAGTAATAAAAGACACCCCAGAGTCTTTCATCACAGGCTGGTTTTAGAACTATGCGAAGTGGCAGCAGCATCTATAAACTCAAAGCGAACTTTCACTTTGCAATCGACCCACGCCTCCATCCTAACCCAGAATGAGAAGAGTGACGAAATCTCAGTGAGAGATCTAACATGAGTGAAGAATAAATTCGTTTGTTTCCTCATTTATGAGTCCTGTTGCGTTTATGGTCAAGGCTTTGTTTGCCTTTACTGAACCTTCATATATGAGGGTTTAGGCCTACTCATATTTTTTAAGTCGAAGAATTATATAAAAGACAATCTTCAATATTCGATGTTTACAAATATGATTTCAGAGTTTGAAGTGTCTCTGCCTGGCAATCGCCGGACTGGTGTTCGAGTCCTGCTCAAACACGTTAGTTCCTTTAGTGTCTGCAACCTCTCCATCCTTGTGAGCTAAGTAGTTAGTGGGGTTTCGGGGAGCCTATAGGTCAACAGCAATTGCCTGGTCCTAGCTTAGGTGGAGAGGGGGCTATGGTGCTGATCATATGTATATATATATATATATATACAGTATATATATATATATATATATATATATATATATATATATATATATATATATATATATATATATATATATATGTATATACACACACACACATATATATATATATGTATATATACACACGTATATATATATGTATATATATATATATATATATATATATATATATATATATATATATATATATATATATATAGAAATATATACATATGGTCAGTTTCTTGGGCATTGTCCTGCTAGCTAGAAAATGTCACTGTCCCTTGCCTCTGCCATTCATGAGCGGCCTTCAATTCTGTATTTGTCATGAAGCCAAAACTATTTTCCTGACAACAGGTAAAAACAACCCAATGAGGAAAGGAAATAAGGGATTAGCAAATGAACTATATAAAAGTAAATAATAAGAAACTTGAAATATTTTAAGAACAATAACAACGTTAAAATAGATCAGTCATTTATATATCATAAATCAAGATAGAAATTTTACACCGATTTAATTGCCTAATTAGGAAGATCATTCCACAATTTGGTCACAGTTGGAACAAAACTAGAATACTATTATTAATATTATTATTATTATTGTTATTATTATTATTATTATTTGCTAAGCCACAACCCTATTTGGAAAAACATAATGCTACAAGCCCAGGGGCCCCAACAGAGAAAATAGCCCAGTGAGGAAAGGAAACAAGGATAAATAAAATATTTTAAGAACAGTAACATTAAAATAAATATTTCCTATATAAACTATAAAAAATTTAACAAAACAAGAGGAAGAGAAATTAGATAGAATAGTGTGTCTGAGTGTACCCTCAAACAAGAGAACTCTAACCCAAGACAGTGAAAGACCTTGGTACAGAAGCTATGTCACTACCCAAGACTAGAGAACAATGGTTTGATTTTGGAGTGTCCATCTCCTAGAAAAACTGCTTACCATAGCTAAAGTCTTTCTTCTACCCTTACCAAGAGGAAAGTAGCCACTGAACAATTACAGTGCAGTAGTTAACCCCTTGGGTGAAGAAGAATTGTTTGGTAAACTCAGTGTTGTCAAGTGAATGAGAATAGAGGAAAATCTGTAAAGAACAGGCCAGACTATTCGGTGTATGTGTAGGCAAAGGGAAAGAACCGTAACCAGAGAGAAGGATCCACTGTAGTGCTGTCTGACCAATCAAAGGACCCCATACTCTCTAGCGGTAGTATCTCAATGGACGGCTGTAGTATTCTGCCTTATGACAAAGAAGACGTTTATGTTAGAATTAACTGAATACAGGATGGTAGTCTGGGAAGATCTGAATGCAAAGGATGGTCAGAATTGTAAATCATCTTCTGCAACATGCACAGAGAACTACTGAACGATGGTGCCAGAGATTAATATCCAGATCAGGAATAGGAAATTTGATTGACCATAAGTTTTCTACCCAACAAAGTAAGACGAACCAGAAGCTGAATACCTGATGGGCAAACAATATTCAGAAGTGGGTATTCAGGAACTGGCCATATCCATATGATTAACCAGATAATGGAAAGGCAACAGAATGTGACAAACCACTATGTATGGCATTTATAGACTATGAGAAAGCTTTTGGTTCTGTCAAAACTTCAGCAGTAATGAAAGCCCTTAAAAAAGCAAGGAATAGAGAAATCTTATGTTAGAACAATTAAAGATATTTATACGGGCAGCACAACAGTCCTAAAACTAGATAATGATATTGAGAAAATTCTATTTGAGAAATGAGTTAGACAGGGAGACCCTATATGTTCTAAATTATTCACATCGTGGCTTTAAGTTTTTAAGAATTTAGATGGGAAAATGTAGGAATCAACATTAATGGAGAATGTCTTAACAACTTAAGATTTGCAGATGACACTTTTATATCTAGTTTAATCAGGGAAGGAATTCCAAAAGATAATAAAATATTTGAACAGAGAAAGCGGATATAAAGGACTGAAAATGAATATGAGTAAGACAAAGATAATGTTCAATGAAAAGGCAGAGACAACACATAAAAGTTATGAACGAACCTTTAACGATTTTTTAAAGAATATACATACTTAGGACAGACAGTAAGTATTTCCCCAGGACATGAGACCAAAAATTAAAAGAAAGATAAGCCTGGGATGGAGAGCTATTGGCAAACCGAATAAGATTATGAAAAGTAGACCGCCACTTTCTCTAAAAAGAAAAGTATTTCATCAGGTGGTCCTACCAGTACTAACTTATGCTTCATGAACTTGAAGCCTTACTAAAGCCTTAAGAACATAAGGTAGTTACAATTCAAAGAGCAATGGAAAGAGAAAAATGATGGAAATAACACTAAGAGATATAAAAAGAACAACATGGATTTGAGAGCAAACGAAAATAGAGAAGTAAGAAAAGAAATGAACGTAGGAAGGACATGAAATTACAGATGATATGTGGACTAAAATAATAACAGAATGTGTTCCTAGCGATTGCAAACGAAGCAGGGGAAGAAGAGAAGACGATGGATTGATGAGCTAAGAAAATTTGATGGTTTATATATATATATATATATATATATATATATATATATATATATATATATATATATACAGACACACACACACACATATATATATATATATATATATATATATATATATATATATATATATATATATATATATATGTGTGTGTGTGTGTGTGTGTGTGTGTGTGTGTGTGTGTGTCTGTGTGTGTGTATGAATATATATAATCATGATATATATGACCATTACATATGGATATACTGTATATAAATATGTACATATGTAATCATATTCATGTGTATATATAGCTTATATATAAAATTGTAGGCTACACATCTAGACAATTAGGTTATATATATATATATATATATATATATATATATATATATATATATATATATATATATATATATATATATATATATGATGTAAATATATAAATATATATATATATATATATATATATATATATATATATATATATATATATATATATATATATATATATATATATATGATGTAAATATATAAATATAAGTAGAGTAATTCTTTACTCTAAAGTGGAACCGTTACTGTATGTTATTAAAAAACCATCTATTCGAGAAATTGCTTTTGAATGATAAATCTTATAAAGGATGTTACTAATTTTATGGCATTTAATATGTTTGAATCTTTTCTGAAATACTTAATTTGTGCAGTTTAATATCTTATAATCTTTCCTGAAGTAAAAGATAAAAAAGTAAATTTTCGGAAATAAATGACCCATTATAGAGTCAGTTGTTCCTTATAGGGGAGATCATAGATGTTTGTTTAATTGTTTGTGTGTGTGTGTGTGTAGTGATGTTTGTGTGTATGTGTGTGTTGTGATGTTTGTTTGTTTGTTTGTGTGCCTTATATATAAGGGAGATCATAGATGTTTGTTTAATTGTTTTTGTGTGTGTGTGTGTGTGTGTGTGTGTGTGTGTGTAGTGATGTTTGTGTGTATGTGTGTGTTGTGATGTTTGTTTGTTTGTTTGTGTGCCTTATATATAGGGGAGATCATAGATGTTTGTTTAATTGTTTTTTTTGTTTGTGTGTGTGTGTGTAGTGATGTTTGTGTGTATGTGTGTAGTGATGTTTGTTTGTTTGTGTGTGTATGTGTAAAACTGTGTTGTTTTCGTAATTCACGTCAAAGAAAATGAAATTATATTAACTTCCTCATCTAATTTGTTTCAATCAAGGAAATTCATTATTATTACGAACTTAAGAATATTATTACGAACGAGCTTCAGATAAGTACATTTAAATGATTTATGAATCAAAATTGTAAAAACAATTTATATAAATAAAATACTATTTGTTTATTTGTCCAAAAAGGCATAAGGCGCTGTTGCCAAGGTTGGCAACCCTGTAGTTTGGTGTATGTGCCTCACGCATTTGTAGAAAAAGGTAATTATATCATTTCTCATTAATGACATTCTGACATCGATTCCAACGATTGTTGGCAGATGCCAATGTAATTCTAGTATCCAAATTACATTAGATAATTGCTGTTACTTTTTCTTTAATGGAAATAAGGGCTCTGTTTTCGGCCATTTTACAGTACTATTCTCATCGCGATGTTGCTGTTGCAATCAATAACGTCAATTGCCTCTTGCCGTTAATGGTTCATTATTAATAGTTTTCATATTAAAATGACTTAATTTATTATTCATTTACTTATCCGTATGTATAGTAATCACCTATAAGAAACAGAAATCAAATTTATTCACGAATTTAAATGAAATATTTTCGACCGGTCAAAACGTCCGGAGAATTGTTTAACAACATCCATCATGAAAGAATATTTATTCATCATTATTCATTTCTAGAATCTAATAAACCTAGCTAGTAAAATTGATATATTGTTAAATCAATTACTGTGGAACAATCGATAGTTATTCCACATTTCTGGATGCAAATAAAACTAAAACAAGTCTCAATCTATATTCTTCATTTCTGGGTCCCAAATCTATATGTATTCTTCATTTCTGGGTCCAAATCTATTTTTATTCTTGATTTCTGGGTCCAAATCTATATTTATTCTTCATTTCTGGGTCTAAATCTATATGTATTCTTCATTTTTTGGGTCCAAATCTATATGTATTCTTCATTTCTGGGTCCAAATCTATATTTATTCTTAATTTCTGGGTCCAAATCTATATGTATTCTTCATTTCTGGGTCCAAATCTATATTTATTCTTAATTTCTGGGTCCAAATCTATATTTATTCTTAATTTCTGGGTCCAAATCTATATTTATTCTTCATTTCTGGGTCCAAATAAATTTGGTTTAAGGGGAAATGTGGGCTATTTTAGTCTGATATGGTCCAACAGGCTGTAAAATTATAGTACAGTGTCTCAAAGAGAGTTGCTCTTAGTGTTTTTATAGGCTGGAAGGTATCTTGTAAGATGTTGGGTTGCAGGTCATGAGAAAAGTTAAAACCAAACTTATGCGACCTTATGTTGCAGTAGTCTAAGGGGGACATAGCTAATAGGCTAGGTTAGGTGATGTTCTACGATGTTGAAGGTCCTGTCCGTCGTTATACAAACGCTTCAAAATAATGTTGTGGTGTGCCTAACCTGTTACGTATTAACCATCATTTGATCGAATCTAATTAAGATATTTAACTGATATCTTTATTTGTCAATTTATCAAAATTTTAAAATTCTAGACGCTCCTGAAAAATCCTAGGAGCCTTTGTATATCAGCGGCCAGTTCCTCATGCGTTGATTAAAAATGGCCCTAAACTTTCCCCCCAACCTAACCTACAAGCCGTGTCCTTACCTACATACCTAAACGCCCCCCTGCAACCCCCCTTACACTGCCGTATTCTAAGTTAGACGTAGTTCACGAACCATCACTCCTAATTGCAAAATAAGGAAATTGTACTCTGTCCAGAGGCCTAGAAACTCCACACATGAAATAAAGGTAATTTGATGGCCTACTCTAGCTTTATCAGGTCTAAGGTCATTTACACTTTTAGGCTCTGCTTTGGCTCTGTCCCAGGGACCCCAGTGAGGTGCTGGACAGGAATCTTACGTTAAGTAATTATTGATACAATGGCAAAAATGGGAGCAGTGTAGTATAAAGTAAAGTAAAAGTTAAAGATATGGATCTTTACCTTTGAAGCAGATAGATTCAATACTAAGTCACTTGCTAACACACTTATGACTTACTTAGGCTTACTCCTTTCAAAATATCGGGTATACTGTCTCGAGATTAAAGAATCATAATAGTCATAATGAAATAAATGAAGGAGTAAAAATACGACGAGGTTTAATTAACCTAATCTTGATTTATCATACAAATTTACATCAAAGAAACGAACATCTTAACAAACACAAAATGTAATAAAAAGAAATGCAAATTAATAAAAAATATGGTTGATTAGACTCGTGGTCTTTTACAGTGGTTAATGATTGAAATTTGAGTGATGGCTAGTGAACTACATCAGGAAAGTTATTAACAGGGTGTTTGTGCCCTTAGTGATAGTGCTCTTTATCCTCCCCTGTTGATCTTTTAAGAACTGACGTGGGGAGACTTTCCTGGGGGTAAATTCCCACTCAACAATTAGATAAAAACACGTTTCTCCACAAGAATACATTGATATGACTAAATCTAATATATTCCACTTACTGGGTTGGCTACATATCTCTGTGACATTTCTTGAGGTGCGATCACAAATTTCTGTATGTTGCTTCCGTCAGCTGAAATATCCCATTTGGAGCCTTTGTATATCAGCGGCCATTTCCTCAAGCGAGCATGAAATATTGACTCCAACTAAACTAAACTCCCCCCCCCCCTAACCTAACCTACAAGCTGTGTCCTTACTTACCTAATGGGGGGGGGGGTGCATAATGCCCCCCCCCCTCCAACCCCCCTTAACTCTGCAGTATTCTTAGTCAGCCGTCATCATACATACAGGTGGCTGCTATCATACTTACACCTCTCTCATTTTTTGTGCTGTCAGTCATAGTAAAGGTCGCATACGGCTGGACAACCACCGATTATTGTACAGTAACTCCCAATAGCTGTACCTTTAACGGGGCCCATTGTGACGGCAGTCTATGGTAGTCATATTACATTACGTATCCGTTTAAGATTTACGTAAGAATGTTCCTGATGGCACCCAGTTTTGCGGGAACATATGCCACGACCCCCAAAAAAATATATCGCTGAGGCCACATCTTGTGAGTAACCACAACCTTGTTTGGCCAAATATTGGGGCCATCCTTTCAGTCTGAATGTGCACAAAGAAAGTCTTTGTAAACCACTTTCTTGCAATCTCAAATATTAAAGGGCAGGGGTGGCCAGAGCATTCTCATTCACAGGTTCCTACCATCACCATCGCGGATTTCATTGTTTTGTGAAGGAACGCGATAGGGGAACTGCCTGGTCCGGTTTGGTTCTGCAAAAGGAAGCATTGATTACAGGCTAAATGCCTGTCAGGAATACATGCCCATGTTGGAGCCTATAGCCTCCAATCCTGGAGGATCTTGTACATGAAACGAAATTATTGGCACCCTCATTTAGAAAAAGGGTACATGGAGTATGTATATAAAAACAGCAGGAAGGCCCAGGGTTGTAGGTCATGGGAAGGAAAAAGGAAGAATAAGTTTGAGAAAAGGATAGTTATAAATAAAATATCTTTAAGTGATAGGAATAGTAATAGTATCGAGTAATAGCTAAGTAAAAAAGAGCTTTTAAAGAAAAGGGAAAATCCAAGTAAAAAGGAGAGAGGGGTAGAAAAAATTATTCATTAAAGCTTAAGTTTTAGGAATTAGCTACAGAAAGAATTTTTAGCCATAGCTGGAGAAAAGCTAAAATAAAATATTTGCAATCACTAATTAATGTACTTAAAAGATTTTGAAATAAAAAAAAAAACAATAAAAAAAAAGATAAACAGATTTTACATGTAGTGGCTATGAGCCAAGAATGGGAGGGGTCAGGGTATTAGGTTTGGTTGGGGAGACCCCTTGAGGGTGAGTATGTAACATTTATGTCAGAATCTAAAAATAGAAATAAGGGAGGTCAATTCATTTATGATAACCATGGGAAACCAGGAGATCTTTGACCATTAAGAAAGTAGAAATTTGCGGGCATAGGTAGGAAGGTACAGTAACCTTATATCTCTTTTTTCCCTTTTGAAATATACAGTCTTGGAAAATCAAAAAATAGTTTACTTAACTATCAGTAGTTTCCAAAGGATAAATTATATTCCACATCTGTTCCTGTACAAAAACAAACATTCGTCCTTTACATAGGAGAGGTAACAGCGAAGCTGGATTACACCACCATACAAATTTTATAATGAGTTGTAAACAACAGACCGGTAGCTACCAGTTGGTAGCAGGTAAGCATCACTCCCCTACTTGCTCACTGACAAACCACATTGATTTCAGTCGTTGCCGTGAACGGACATTCTCACCAACTGGTGAACTGGCTGCTTTAATTTGTTTTCGTTTTGTTTTTTCAGTATTTGGGAATGACTGTCTTTGAGGGGATGCGGACTTGTCAAGGAGTGTCAGGTAGGAAATGCCAGACCTTTACATCAGAAAAAGTAAATATATCCTCACTTTTTATATCTGGCTTACAGAGGTCACTCCTGCTACTAGGCTTTGCCCTGTGATGAGTGCCGGGAATGGCCATCCCCCCAGTGTGAGATGTACATTAGAAGGAAGAAGTCGAAAAGTGATTCATCACCTTCGGGGTCTTCCTCTTGGTCAACTCTCCAATTCCCTTGTTATACTCCCTTCCGACCCTTCTCCGTTGGTCTCCTCCAGAGGACCCTCGGGTAATAGTGATGGCCCTTTAATATTAGGCAAACCTCGAAGCAGGTTAACACTCCCATTTCCCCCAGCAAAACGTGAGGGCCGGCCTCTGGGGAAAGCACAGTTTTCTGGTAGATGATGCCTTAAGACTGCTGTGTCCTTCCTTTGGTCCGCAAGGATCCCCCTCTAAGGATAGGCTTGTGGAGGTGTTGTCTCGCAGAGTTTTGCAGGAGAGAATTTCGGCTCCTGTGGTTTCCGCCTTGGCACTGGGTTTCACGGTGGATTGGTTGGCCTCCCAATCCTTCGTCTTTCAGGCTACCGTCACCTTGAACATTGAGAGCACAGCCATGGCGACCCTCCAGGCAGCCTCCTGGGTGGACCACTGACAGGGACTGTTGGTTTCCTAACTGAAACAGGATCTTGCTGGCAAAAAACATTCTAGTGGACAAATTGAGCAGAGGGAGGGAATTAGTTGGATCTGTGTGGTATTTGCAGCCTCTGATACCTAACAAGATCATGATTGTGGGGTTTGCCGATACTAGACCTGTTTGCAGCCTCACTCAACCGGAATCTTCCTGTCAACTGCTCCCCGGTACGAGACTCAAAGGCATGTTTTAATGACACCTTTCAATATCTGTAGGGAGGCCTCGATTTTTACACTTTTCCGCTGTTCTGCCTAATAAGGAGTGTACAGTATTCCACTGAGTCTGAGTCACTCCCAACCTCAACATTACGCTCATTGCTCCAAAATCGCCACAAGTAGAATGGTACCCGGACCTTCTACAGTACTTCTGCTGGTAGAGTTTCCGAGAGAATTGTCTCCCCTTCCTTACCTGCTATATCAACCACTTGCCCAGATATGCCTACAGCTTGGTGGAATCCCTACAGCTTCATGTTTGGAGGTTATCTAGCATCTCCTCTCAGAGAGAGGCTTTAGATAAAGGGTTGCGAGAAAGATGTCTGGATACCTCTGGAGATCATCTACCTTAGTGTACCAAGCCAAGTGGGACATCTTCTGTGGTTGCTGTCATAGAAGGGGTGTTTCCTCCTGGAGCCTCTATACCCTTGATAGCCGAATATTTGCTTTATCTCTGGGAGGAAGAACTCTGCTTAGTGTCAGTGGTGAAAGGCTGTCACTGAGCCAGGTCTTTGGATTGAAAGGAGTTGATATTTCCTCCTCGACAGGACTTTCTATGCTCATACTGAGCTTTGAACAGTCCTGCCCTCTGTTGGAGGTGAGAACAATTTCCTGGACGTGACCAAGGTTTTCCGCTCCTTAAAAGGTTAGCTAAGCGAGTCAGCGAGCTACATGGTCACTTCTCTGACATCTCACATTCAAGGAGATGAGGGCAGATCACGTTCTCCCTCATCCCTGAGTTTGTTGCTAAGACCCAGAATCTATCAGTGTCTGATTCCAGGTTCACTTCTTTTCAGATCTCGAGCCTTAAAAAGGGAACGGATGATACTGATCAGTCAGGCCCCATTGATTGATTGATTGATTTAAAGTTTTCAGGCATCCTGACAACTTTAAATCAATCAATCAATCAATCAATGGGGCCTCACCATGAACTGGAAAGACTAAGGTTGAGTTCCCCTGGTCTAGGATGCTGGAGGGGGCTAGAATGAAAGTCATATCCCAAATTGCTTGAAAAAGTAACTCCCTGATGGCCAGCAACTCATCCCATTTACTTCCTCGGTGAATTTGATCTTCAAACGATGAGACGCTGTCGTTTCAAAATTCCAAAGGCAGGTACCGAAGAGAGAAGAGTTCAAGTTACGCAGTTCGTCAATAGAAGGTCCTCCCGTGTTCAGCTCTGAAAACGTTGACACTGTTGCGGAGTGCTTCAGGAAACTGAGTCAAGACTCTCTTTTCCACAGGGTGGTGACATCTCAGAATAACCTGCCAGTGGGCCAGGTCCTGAAGACAGGAGTTTGGAAACGTTGGACAACCTTCATAGCCCACTATCTACGGTACGTTTCCCCTAGGACCTATGGTAGCTACTCAGTAAGAGGTTTGGCATTCGTAGCTCCCTCACAGGACAAGAATTATTTCTTGTAAGTTAATGGTTATAATGTCAGTCTAGGTGAGAGTAAAACATTTTGCCCTTTTTTCCTCTTCTCCTTCCACTTCCTTGAGATGCAGTGGCTGGACCATTTTGTTGCTGGAATAGACTTTGATGCAGGTAAGACCATATGCATGGGATTCAGGCTAGGCCTTCCCCAGACCAAAATTGAACAAATTTTGACATACAAACAATTTGACTTACAAATAGCTTTTTGGAACCAATTAAGTTTCTTAAGTTGATGACCTCTATACTGTATTACAATCCTTTATAGCAGAGTATAATTTCAGCAAAGCTTAACTGGCCATTAGGCTTTAGAGGTAAACACTGCTGGCTGTTGGGTGGCAGCAGAATCCCCACCCACCCAACAGGTAGAGCTTATCTTCACTTTGTCATTGGCTGTCGTAGAGTACAGACATACTTTCCGGTGCTTAGCTAAAATCATTAATCCATTCTGCTTTTTCTTCTAGATTTACTACCTGCTGTGCGTGCTGTTTGATTTCGGTTCCGTGGTCAGACATGCGGCTGTGTCCCGGCAAACCCAGGAAGGGCTGTGGGCAGTATATGATCAGGCCAGAATTCAACTCGTCTGAACTTTGTAGCTGGTGTAGGAGATATTCCTGTTCATAGGAATCCCCTCGTCCTAAGTGTAGGGCACCTCCGCTGCAGTGGGCCAAGTTTGTGAAGAAGTCGAAGAGGGATTCCTCAGAATTGGTTTTGGGTATTCCCAAACGGATGCTCAAGAGCCTCTCAGGCTCCTTTCTCTCTTCTTCGGGTTCGAAGACCACTGCGCCTTTTTCCTCTTCTCGCCCTGAGCGGGCTGCCATCAGAAAAGGGAAGAGGAAGGAGTCGTCCACCGCCTTTCCATCAGTGAGTTCTTTAAGTGTGACACAAGTATATATTAGCTTCCTCTAGTATCAATAGAAGTCTCTCCTGTTCCTCTATGCTGAGGCTTGTCTATCTATGGATAGACACTGACATGATGCCAAATTTTTGCACGTTTTCCGTAGGAGGAACTCTGCTCCATTTCAGCAATAAAAGGCCATCGCTCGGCCTTGAGCAAAGTCTTTAGAATAAAGGGAGTAAATATTTCTTCTTTGGAGGAAATTTCTATGCTTATTCATAGTTGTTCCGTAACCGGAATACAAACCACGCTATTTACATAGGGGTTTACTTTCGGCGTAGCTGAAATGACGAGCCATTAGATTTTAACGAGGGTTAAACTACCCCCGGCGCTAATTAGCACGGGGGTAGGGGAGGGGTAGCTAGCTACCCCTCCCCCCCCACACTGGTGAGCTGCCTCACTTCACTTTTGGCTTGGATGATGAACAGATGTGTCTGTCTCGTCCTCGCATTGTTGACAGCCTTAATCTGTTTTTTTTTTTTTCTTACAGTTGTGTGTTTGAAGTTGGCCTCTACCTTTTCTTCCCATTATGCGGAAGTGCCATGGACTCCCCGACCGCCCCTGTGGAACATTCATGTCGGCGGTCGATACAGATCCTCACACCCTTTGCCCGCAGTGTCGAGGTCAACGGTGTGAAAGTGATAATGTTTGTATGGAATGTAGGGAGTGGCCTACCTCCCAGTCGGAGAGGTTTGCCCGGCGGCGTAAGAAGAGTTCTAAGCGAGACCGTTCTCCCTCAGGGGCTGCCTTGAGGAAGAAAGGCTCCAAGGACTCTTCTTCCGTTGCCCAAACCTCCTCCGAAGCTCCCACTCGTTCGGTCTCTCGCGAAAGGCCGCCGAGTGGTAGCGTAGGTCATTCTTTTGTTTCCCAATCTCGGGGTTCGGGAGAGGGTGTTGCCTCCCGTAGTGAGGCAGCTCCCCCTCCTCCTCCGGGGGAGGACATTGTTGATTTTGTTGATGACCAAACTGTGTCTAACAATGATCTTTTCTAGCTTTGGGCTTCCTTGGGGCTTAAGGGCTCGCCCTCCAAGGAAGCCCTGTTTGATCTGATCCAGTTGGGGGCAGCTGTCCAACAGTTGCCGGTAATACCAGAGGTAGACCCTCTGGCTATTGTCGACGTTGTTGTGGCAGAGGCGTCCGACGGGTCGGGTCAAACCCCGGCTGCTGCTGTTGCGGATGTTGTTGAAGGCTCAGGTTCCCCCTCCGAACATCCTTCGGGGGGAAAGCTGGGTCCAACGGTCTCTCCTGCGGGTGTTCCTCCCCCTCGGGGGAGTGCACTGACAGAGACTCCTCTTCGGAGGACCGACGACGGTGATACCCTGCCTCGAGGTCGTCTTCGCCGTAAGGCTCGCCCTCCTCTTCGCCGTCGAGGCCTTCCTTCTCCTTACAAGGGAGTTAAGAGGCGCCTCTTCGGGTCTTCATCTTCGTCGTCCCCTGCAAAGGATTCTTCTCGTCGGGAGCAGACCGTGGCAGTGACATCACTGGACCTCTCCGCAGATCGTTCGCGATCTCCTGCGCCTGCCAGATCCCCCTTGATCATTCAAGCACCGATCCCTTCGGGGCAGAAGGGCTTATCCCACAATGTGGGTAAGTCCCTTCCGCGTCAGGTTACACCTGTGTGCCCTACAGTAGCGCGCCAGCGCTCTCCTGATCGCCAGCGCCCTCCTGCTCACCAGCGCTCCCCTGCTCGCCAGCGCTCTCCTGCGCGCAAGCGCTCTCCTGCTGATGAGTCACCTGATTCTTCTCGGCAGCGCTCTCCTGATTGCCAGCGCTCTCCTGATCGCCAGCGCTCTCCTGCTCGCCAGCGCTCTCCTGCTCGCCAGCGCTCTCCTGCTCGCCAGCGCTCTCCTGCTCGCCAGCGTTCACCTGCTCGCCAGTGCTCTCCTGCGCGCAAGCGCTCTCCTGCTGATGAGTCACCTGACTCTTCTCGCCAGCGCTCTCCTGATCGCCAGCGCTCTCCTGCTCGCCAGCGTTCACCTGCTCGCCAGCGCTCTCCTGCTCGCCAGTGCTCTCCTGCGCGCAAGCGCTCTCCTGCGGATGAGTCAACAGACTCTTCTCGCCAGCGCTCTCCTGATTGCCAGCGCTCTCCTGATCGCCAGCGCTCTCCTGCTTGTCGGCGCTCTCCTGATCTCCAGCGCTCTCCTGCTCGCCAGCGTTCACCTGCTCGCCAGCGTTCACCTGCTCGCCAGCGCTCTCCTGCTCACCAGGGCTCTCCTGCGCGCAAGCGCTCTCCTGCTGATGAGTCACCTGACTCTTCTCGCCAACGCTCTCCTGATCGCCAGCGCTCTCCTGATCGCCAGCGCTCTCCTGCTCGCCAGCGCTTTCCTGCTCGCTAGCGTTCACCTGCTCGCCAGCGCTCTCCTGCTCGCTAGTGCTCTCTTGCGCGCAAGCGCTCTCCTGCTGATGAGTCAACAGACTCTTCTCGCCAGCGCTCTCCTGATCGCCAGCGCTCTCCTGATCGCCAGCGCTCTCCTGCTTGTCAGCGCTCTCCTGATCTCCAGCGCTCTCCTGCTCGCCAGCGTTCACCTGCTCGCCAGCGCTCGCCTGCGCACAAGCGCTCTTCTGTCCCTGCTGCGCGCACTGCGCGTCAACAGTCTCCTGAGCGCCGTCAATCTCCTGATGCGCGCCATGCGCACCAACGTTCGCCCACGCGCCCACGACCTTCGGATCTGGGCGCAGGCAAGGACATTGATCCTTTGCCTCGCCAGCGTTCCCCTGCGCGTCGACCACCACCTGCGCACCACCGTGCGTTTTCTCCTGTGCGCACTTCTAAAGTGCATGTGCGCCCGCGCGCCCACGAGTCGACTCCTGAGCCCGCCCACGAGCGTTCGCCCTTGAGCACATCAGCGCCCCAGTTGGCAACTTCTCTCCGCGCTACTGCGCTCCATCCTATGCGTCAGCGATCTCCTACACGCCAGCATTCTCCTACGCGCCCGCGCGATCCTTCGCCTGTGCGCAAACGCTCACCAACGCGCCCACCCGTCTGATCGCCACAGGTCACCGACTCGCCCACGTGCTGACTCGCCTGTGCGCAGTCGGTCGCCTACTCGCCCCACGCGTCATCGTTCGCCAACGCGCCATCGCTCGCCAGCGCGCCATCACTCGCCAACGCGCCATCGCTCGCCAACGCGCTTACACTCGCCTATGCTCCACCGATCGCCTACACGCCATAGCTCTCCTGATCGCCAGTGATCGCCTGGGCACTCGCGCGCACCCTCACCTGTGCGTCCACGCACACCTTCGCCCACGCGCCCCCTCGCCAGCGCGTTCACGCGCCCACTCACCCGCGTGCCTGCGCCCGCGCCCTCATCTCTGCGCACTTGCGCGCCAACGGTCGCCCGCGCGCGACCCAGCGCCCACGCGCAACCCAGCGGTTTTGCCATTGCGCGACCCCCAACGCGATTCCCGCCGGGTTTTGCAGCGTGCCCAACCTTGCGAGTTGCCGGGGCCGCGTGCTTCCAGATCATCCTCGCGATCGCCATCTCGTAAGCGCCGAGCATGCGTCCAGGAGCAGGAAGATTCATCGGAGAGGTCCAGGCAACATTCTTCTTCCCTTTCTTCGTTTCAGGCAGGCCCAGTAGTATCCACTCCTAAGGATCAGCCGATCCCCTTCCCTCCAGCAGGAATCGCTGACACTGCGTCAGTCAGCCACCAGCCTTGGTTTAATTCCCTGATGAAAGCGGTCGTGCAGGCTATGAAGCCAGCCCTCGCTGATCTGGGACTAAAACCAATGGCTCCCTCGCCCCCGCTGAAGAGAAGGAGAGGAGTGGATTTCGCGGTAACTTCTCCCAGGGTTAAGCTGGCTCCCAAGAGGTCCGTCCGGAAGGCCCCTTCCCCTTTGCAGGCGCTTTATCCTTCTCCTGCGGATGAAGCTTTCCCATCCTCAGGAGAATCCAGCGAGGTGAGGCACTCTCCCACGGCACCAATGGGAGGAACCCCACCTCAAGGAAGAGAAACGTCTCGCGTAGGAGGGACCTTCCAGACCTCTTTGCTAGAGTCCTGTATCCCTCCCAGGAGGGAGCCCAAGGACTCAAAGACGATACCCAAGTCATCTTCGAGGATTCGTCCAGAGCCAACCATTCCCCGGGAGGACGTCCGCGTGTCCCCCCAAGAAGAGCCAATGGGGACAGGAGACTTAGCTGTCAGTCCACAAGGAGGAGAGCAGCGCGAGTCAGAGCATGCCTTCTGGCAGGTCCTTAATCTAATGAGGCAACTCAATAGTTTTAAGGCCCCCGAGATCGCCCCCCCGCGAAGGCAAGGATACGGTCCTGGACCAAGTTTATGGTATTCAGAAGCCCCCAAAGGCCAGTGCAGCCCTGCCATGGTCCCAGGGGGTGAAGAGTGCCAGGGACAAGGTTGAGGGCCAGCTTTTTGAGCTCGCCTGCTCCAGCCGTTCTTCTGCCGGGAACAAGCTCCTCCCACCTCCTCGCGTTCAGCAGAGGAGGTACTTCGAGATCATGGAGAAGTCTTGTTTAGCTCTTCCCCTCCACCACTCTGTGGAAGAGCTCACCAAGGGTCTCTCTCTAGAGAAACTCAATGCCCGGCAGGTGACATTCTCAGCGTCGGAGATCCTAAGCCAAGAGAAAGTCGCCAAGTGTGCCATGCAGGCCACTTCGTAGCTGGATGTCTGGCTGGGGTCTCTGGGCATCCTATTGCGCTCTGAGGACTTGTCCAAGGAGAGCAATAGGAAGGCGCTGGAGACCTTCCTCCTCTCGGGCACGCGCTCCATCGAGTTCTTGGCTCACCAGGTCACTAACCTATGGGCTAACTCGATTCTAAAGCAACGTGATGCGGTGACTGAGAGGTTCCACCCGAAGGTCCCCGCTGTGGATGTCAGCAAGCTCAGACATTCCTCCATCCTTGGAGGAAACCTGTTTGAGCCCAAGGATATAGAACGCACAGCTGAGAGGTGGAGGAAGACGAGTCACGATTCGCTCCTCCAGAAGGCCCTTACATCTCAGCCCTACAAACCTCCAGCTCCTCAACAGCAACAGCAGCCTCGCAAGACACCGAAGCAGGCTCCGGCAGCTAAGACCAAGGTGTCTAAACAGCAGCCCTTTCCGGTCAAAGACAAGAAGAGCGAAAAGTCCTCCAGGGGAGGCAGAAATCCTAGAAGGAGCGGCCAAGGCCGCAAACGCTAGGATTGGCAATCTCCCTGCGTGTCCACCTGTAGGGGGATGCCTCCAAAGTTGCATGCACAGGTGGCAGCAACACGAGGCTGATTCCTGGACGGTCTCTGTGATCGGACAAGGATATCGCGTCCCGTTCATAACATCTCAACCTCCCCTGACAGCGAATCCAGTGTCGTTGAGCTCCTATGCCATGGGATCGGCAAAGGGGCTACCCCTTAGGGCAGATGTCGAGACCATGCTCAAGAAGGATGCTCTCCAGGAGGTCGTAGACGGCTCCCCAGGCTTCTTCAGTCGACTCTTTCTTGTAAAGAAGGCGTCTGGAGACCCGTCATCGACCTCTCAGCTCTGAACAAGTTTGTCAAACAAACTTCGTTCAGCATGGAGACAGCAGACACGGTCAGACTTGCAGTGAGACCGCAAGACTTCATGTGCACACTGGATCTGAAGGATGCGTACTTCCAGATCCCAATCCATCTGTCTTCCAGGAAGTACCTAAGATTCAGCCTAGACAACAAGATCTACCAGTTCAAGGTGCTGTGTTTCGGTCTCTCCACAGCACCTCAGGTGTTCACCAGAGTGTTCACACTGATATCTTCGTGGGCGCACAGGAACGACATCCGTCTCCTCCGTTATCTGGACGACTGGCTGATCCTGGCAGACTCGGAGTCGACCCTTCTTCGACACCGAGACAGGCTTCTGGGAATTTGCCAAGATATAGGGATCATGGTAAATCTCGAGAAGTCCTCTCTGCTCCCAACACAACGACTGGTATATCTAGGCATGATATTAGACACTAATCTCCACAAAGCCTTTCCATCAGACGACAGGATAGCAAGGCTGAGGAGGGTTGCAGAGCCTTTCCTCAGTCGAGAAGACCTTCCAGCCCAATCTTGGTTACATCTCTTAGGTCACCTAGCCTCCTTGGCCCGTCTAGTTCCCAACGGCCGCCTCAGAATGAGATCTCTGCAGTGGCGGCTCAAGTCCCAGTGGAATCAAGGCATCGATTCCCCGGACTCTCTGGTCTCGATAGGACCTGCGGAACGGACGGACCTGCGGTGGTGGCTGACCGATGACAACCTTCGAAAGGGAGTGGATCTTCTCGTCCTTCCCCCGGATTTGATGCTGTTCTCGGACGCATCAAAAGAAGGGTGGGGGGCCCACGTTCTGAACCAGAGGGCCTCAGGCCTATGGTCTGAATCAGAAAAGTACCTCCACATCAACCTGCTAGAGATGAAGGCCATATTTCTGGCCCTTCAACAGTTCCAACAGACCCTGGCGGGCCACTCCGTGGTGGTGATGAGCGACAACACCACAGTAGTGGCTTATATCAACAAGCAGGGAGGTACCTTTTCACCATAGCTATCCCATCTTGCAGTAGAGATACTGAGATACTGGCAAAAGGAATGTGCTCGCCGACAGTCTGAGCAGAGCTTCGCAGATAGTGAGTACCGAGTGGTCTTTGGATCCTCAAGTAGCCAACAAAGTCCTGACTTTGTGGGGTTCCCCGACAGTGGACCTGTTCGCGACAGCCTTGAATTTCAAGCTGCCGCTGTACTGCTCCCCAGTCCCGGACCCCAAGGCACTCTGGCAAGATGCCTTCCAACAACGGTGGGACAACATCGACGTGAACGCCTTCCCACCGTTCTGTCTGATGAGAAGGGTGCTCAACAAGACCAGACTATCGGTCAACCTGTCAGTGACCTTAATAGCTCCGCTATGGCATCATGCAGAGTGGTTCCCGGACCTTCTGCAGCTTCTGACGGAACTCCCGAGAGAGCTTCCCCCACGACACGAGCTACTCAGACAACCACATTGCAACATCTTCCACAAAGCCGTAGCATCGCTTCGGCTTACGCCTGGAGACTATCCAGCGTCTCCTCACTGAGAGAGGCTTTTCGCAACAAGTTGCGGAAAGGATGTCTCGACACCTGCGAAAGTCATCCGCAGGGGTCTACCAGGCGAAGTGGAGAGTCTTCTGTGGTTGGTGTCGTGGGAGGGGTATCTCTCCCCTCGATGCCACTATTCCAGCAATAGCGGAGTTTCTCGTGTATTTGCGGGAGCAAATGCGCCTTTCAGTCTCGGCGGTGAAAGGCTATCGCTCAGCCTTAAGCCTATCCTTCAGGCTGAAAGGAATAGACATTTCCTCCTCGCTGGAACTTTCCTTACTCATACGAAGCTACGAGCTTACCTGCCCTCAGTCGGAAGTGAGACCTCCTCCATGGAACGTGGTTCGGGTCCTCAGGGCTTTGAAGAGACCCCCGTTCGAACCATTACGCCAGGCCTCTGACCAACACCTGACTTGGAAGACGGTAATCCTGCTCGCTCTGGCTTCGGCCAAGTGGGTCAGTGAACTTCATGGTCTCTCATACGACATCGCCCATTCAAGGGGATGGGGGGAGGTAACGTTCAGGTTTGTCCCTGAGTTTGTTGCCAAGACTCAGAACCCTGGAGTGCCGGACCCACGGTTCGACTCCTTCAGGGTTACGAGTCTCCGTTCTGTAACAGATGACCCAGACCATCTGCTACTTTGCCCAGTAAGAAGTCTGAGGCGTTATCTGAAGAGAACAGCTGCAGTCCGTCCCCGCGTGCAAGCTCTGTTTGTGAGCACGGGAAAGACGAAGAGGAGGGTCACCAAGAATACCATCTCAGCCTGGATTCGACGGACCATTCATCATGCCTTGAATCCAGACCCTCCTCCGTCACGTCGCCCTAGGGCACATGATGTCAGGGGCATCGCTACATCCCAGGCCTTCAAGAGAAACTTCTCTGTGACGCAGGTGTTACAAGCTGGGGTCTGGAAGCGTCAAACGACCTTCACAGCCCACTACCTGCAGGACGTGACCCACAGGAGCCTCGATACTTTTTCTATCGGCCCTGTGGTGGCTGCACAACAGCTGGTCTAACCTCAGGCTCCTTTATGGACAGGTAGCAGAAGGTTGAGGTCACTGTTACCCGGTTTTAGTCTGCGTGAATGAAAGAGTATGTCTGGCCCTTACTTCTTTCTTCATCCTCCCCTCTCTTGGGGAATGCAGCATCCTGGGTCTCTGCATAGCTGACCTCAAACCTCTGCAGGTAAACCATGCTTCCTTGTGTTCCTAGTATTAAGAATAATACTGTCGCGTCCCCCATACCCTGACGAGGTGGTATTGGGACATCCTAGCCTAGAATTCCATCTAAAGGACTTCAGGTCAACTTCCTAGGACGAGTCACACTTCATTTCTCCACACACAACTTATGTAGGCCGCACGTTTCTTGCGTAGCAAGAAACTTGCGAGGTGCAGGGACTCTTTTTCTCGAGTGCTGCTCACTCGGATTCTGAGTCCCCGGGTAAGCCAAAGCCAGTAAGGCTGGGGACTTTCCACCCTGCCTAAGGGTAAGTCACCCTATGTAAATAGCGTGGTTTGTATTTCGGCTACGGAACAAATGACAAATTTGGAGATAATTTGTATTTTTCCTAACCATACAAACCTTAGCTATTTACACATATTTGCCCGCCAGCCCTGTCCCCCAAGACAAGTCCTACCTCTAAGTGAAGTGAGGCGGCTCACCAGTGTGTGGGGGGGGAGGGGTAGCTAGCTACCCCTCCCCTACCCCCGTGCTAACTAGCGCGGGGGTAGTTTAACCCTCGTTAAAATCTAATGGCTCGTCATTTCAGCTACGCCGAAAGTAAACCCCTATGTAAATAGCTAAGGTTTGTATGGTTAGGAAAAATACAAATTATTTCCGAATTTGTCATTTTTGAGCAGACCTGCCCTCGAGTTGAGGTGAGTTCACAATCCTGGAACGTTGTGAAAGCGTTACAGTACTTTCTCTGAAGGTGGCACCCTATGAACCGTTGAGGTAAGCCTTGGACATGGACCTAACCCTGAAGACGGTTTTTCTGCTCACTTTAGCCTTGGCTTAATGGGTTAGTGACCTACACGGACTCTCATTCAATATCACCCATTCAAGGTGGTGGAGGCAGGTCTCGCTCCATTTCATCTCTAATGTCGTCACTAACACCTGAACCCTTCATGATTCCAGATACATATTGTTTGAAATTTTGAGTCTTAAGGATATAACTGATGATCCTGGAAAGTTTTTACTGTGTCCTGTGAGAGCACTGAGGTGCTATATTAAGCATATGAAGACTATTAGACCCCACCTGTAGCATCTCTTTGTGAACACGGGAAGGGTGAAGTACTGTAGATTGAAGTACTGTACTGTAAACGATTTCCAGAAATACAATCTCGTTCGGGGTAAGATAGGTTATCTCTTGAACAATCACTTCATCTTCCACAGAAGCCACACGAGTTAGAGCTCATGACGTGAGAGATATTAGTACCTCTCTTGCTTTTAAAAAGGAATTTTTCTCTGATACAGGTTGTTCAGGCAGGTGTGTGACCCACAGGTCCCTTGTCACATTCTCCTTAAGGCCTGTTGTCGTTGCTCAGCAAGTGGTATAGCTACCTTGCCTCCTCTCACAGGACCTGTAAAAGTGAGCTGAGAACTGAAGTTACATATAAGACTGGAGTGCAAGTAAAGAATGACTTGCCTTTTCTTTTCCTTTCAATCTTCCCCTCTCTTGGGGTACAGCATTGAAAGACCTTGCCAGTCGGACTCAATCTCACAGTCAGGTAAGCCCATTCTGCTTGTAGCTATTCCGTGCTCAAGCACAGGAGAGTCTTCGCCCCACACCACACCTCTTACGAAGGGTAGTTTGATGTAGCCAGGCAAGTCCATACTCTTAAAATAGCCTTCATATTGCAGTGCCAGCAAACCCATTACTTTCCAGGTCTACTATTCAGAAGATTTTGGCTCAAATACAACCCTTTTAATGGCCACAACCATGAAATTCGCTAGTTCTCCATCTGGGATTTACGAGGTGCAAGGGACCCTTACTCTAGTAAGCTTCCAAGATGCTTGAGTTTTGAGATCCTGGGTCAAGTTTCCAGTTAGCTGGAAAAGAGACTTCCTGCAGCCTAATGGCGAGTCGTAGGTAAAGGACGAGGGTTTGCATTCATGTAGGAACGACTCACAAATTTTTAAAGTAATTTTTATTTTTCCCAACTATACAAACCTTAGTTCTTTACTCAAACTTTCCTGCAATCACCATAACCTGAGAAAGTCCCAGGCTTCTATCTAAGTGAGTTAACAGTGAGCCATCAGGGTTGGAGGGGACAGTTGCCTCCCTGCTACCAATAGGTAACTTCATGTCGGTTGTTTACACTTCACTATTTTTTTAACTGCCTTGTTCCACCTTCACTGTTACCTATTCACCTAGATAAAGGATTTGGATTTACATAGTTTGGAAAAATTACTTTAAAAGTTTGTAATTTCAATTGTAAACATGCTCTCCCTCTTGCAAGGTTGTATGGAAATTCTGACTACTATTGAGAAAAATAGCAATAATGAAAGAAGCTAATTTTACTATTTTTAGTGATGCAAACAGTGTCTTGCAGGCATTGACTGTTTTAAGCCACCACCCCATTAGTATTAAAACTTTTAATGTCTGTATATTTGTAGCACTACAGGCAAGAAGGTCAGTTTTTCTGGGTTCCAGTTCATGTGGAAACCAAGAGGTGGACAAATTAGCAAAAGAGGTAGAATACGAATTACTTCCTGGCAGATATCCGCTTTTGCGTAATGACTTTTTGCCTAATATCCCAAGGTCTCTTGGTGATATTTGGCAACATTATTGGAATTCTGTGGATCAGAATAAGATCACAAGTGCTATACCTGTACCTCCATGGAAATATGATAATATTCATAGAAGGTGGGAAACTACCTTCTGCCAACTAAGAATTGGGCACACTCGTTAACACACAGGTTCTTGATGAAAGGCAGATACTAACCCTTCTGCAATGATTGCTTGGTTCCCTTGACTGTTAAGACATTTATTGATTGGGGACTCTAGCTCTCTTGATGCTTTGCATCATCTGTGGCCTTCCTTAAGGCTTTAGTGCTCCCCCATGAAAGAATGGCATTTGGAGTTGCTTAAGCTGTTATGCCCTTCCCTACTGAGGTGCTGGAGGGGAGTCCTTCCAGTCAGTTTCGTGTCCTATGCTGACACTTCCTCTGCAGCTTCTCTTCCACTTTAGGAGTTCCAGGTAGGGGTGAGAGTGAATACACATGCTGAGCTTGCTCAGCAGGGGAAACCTGGTGTTCTTTCACACTACGAAGTTGGTCGCCCTTCTCGCCAGCATGAGATGGCTTCTTCACTTAAGTGGTATCCTCTCAAGTACAGTACCTCGTAAATGAGTGTGCGAATCTTTGCTTCCTTACTTAAGCGCTTCGGAGTCCCCCTGGTGATCGTGGTCGCCAACTTCCTGGAGTTGCAGCCCCTTTTTACTGTGCCATCAAGGCACAATGAGTCTGTACAAGTCTCATGAGTGTTAGACCTGGGTGTCTACCCCCTTGGGGGAAGCACTGGTTTGTTCTGATATTCACAAGCACTGGCAATGCACGTTCTCAGCTATTTAATAGATTTATTTTAATGTTGTTATTATTCTTAAACTTCTCTTGTAGTATATTTCCTTATTTCCTTTCCTCACTGAGCTATTTTCTCTGTTGGAGCCCTTAGGCTTATAGCATCCTGCTTTTCCAACTAGTGTTGTAGCTTAGCAAGTAATAATAATAATAATAATAATAATAATAATAATAATATCAATAATGATAATAATAATAATAATAATAATAATAATAATAATAATAATAGTAATAATAATAATATGTTATTTTTATTAATAAAATAAATTTTTGAATATACTTACCCGGTGATTATATAAGCTGCAACTCTGTTGCTCGACAGAAAACTCTACGTTCAAAATACGCCAGCGATCGCTATGCAGGTAGGGGGTGTACATCAACAGCGCCATCTGTCTAGCAGGTACTCAGTACTCAATGTAAACACAGAACCAATATTCTCCTCGGTCCACTGGGTCTCTATTGGGGAGGAAGGGAGGGTCCTTTAATATATAATCACCGGGTAAGTATATTCAAAAATTTATTTTATTAATAAAAATAACATTTTTCAATATTAAACTTAGCCGGTGATTATATAAGCTGATTCACACCCAGGGGGGTGGGTAGAGACCAGCATTACTTGTTTACATTATTATGAGCTAAGTATTTTGTATTTCATTTTAGCAGTTATTCAAAATAACAAACATAAAATAAATAAGTACCTGGTAAGGAAGTCGACTTGAACAATTACTCTGCCTTTTTAAGTACGTCTTCCTTACGGAGCCTCGCGATCCTCTTAGGATGCTGAGCGACCCCTAGGATCTGAAGTATCAAGGGTTGCAACCCATACAACAGGACCTCATCAAAACCTCTAATCTAGGCGCTTCTCAAGAAATGACTTTGACCACCCGCCAAATCAAGTAGGATGCGAAAGGCTTCTTAGCCTTCCGGACAACCCAAAAACAATAATAAAACATTTCAAGAGAAAGATTAAAAAGGTTATGGAATTAGGGAATTGTAGTGGTTGAGCCCTCACCCACTACTGCACTCGTTGCTACGAATGGTCCCAGAGTGTAGCAGTTCTCGTAAAGAGACTGGACATTCTTAAGATAAAAAGACGCGAACACTGACTTGCTTTTCCAATAGGTTGCGTCGATTATACTTTGCAGAGATCTATTTTGTTTAAAGGCCACGGAAGTTGCGACAGCTCTAACTTCGTGTGTCCTTACCTTCAGCAAAGCTTGGTCTTCCTCATTCAGATGGGAATGAGCTTCTCGTATTAACAGTCTGATAAAATAGGATAAAGCATTCTTTGACATAGGCAACGATGGTTTCTTAACTGAACACCATAAAGCTTCAGACGGGCCTCGTAAAGGTTTTTAAATAGAACTTAAGAGCTCTTACAGGACATAAGACTCTTTCTAATTCATTTCCAACCATACGATAAGTTTGGAATATCGAACGATATTGGCCAAGGCCGAGAAGGCAGCTCGTGTTTGGCTAGAAAACCAAGTTGTAGAACATGTAGCCGTTTCGGATGAGAATCCGATGTTCTTGCTGAAGGCATGAATCTCACTGACTCTTTTAGCTGTGGCTAAGCATACCAGGAAAAGAGTCTTTAAGGTGAGATCTTTCAGGGAGGCTGATTGTAGCGGTTCGAACCTGTCTGACATAAGGAATCTTAGTACCACGTCTAAATTCCAACCAGGTGTAACCAAACGACGCTCCTTCGTGGTCTCAAAAGACTTAAGGAGGTCCTGTAGATCTTTATTGTTGGAAAGATCTAAGCCTCTGTGACGGAAGACTGATGCCAACATGCTTCTGTAACCCTTGATAGTGGGAGCTGAAAGAGATCGTTCTTTCCTCAGATATAAGAGGAAGTCAGCTATTTGAGTTACAGAGGTACTGGTCGAGGATACGGATACTGACTTGCACGAGTTTCGGAAGATTTCCCACTTCAATTGGTAGACTCTAAGGGTGGATGTTCTCCTTGCTCTAGCAATCGCTCTGGCTGCCTCCTTCGAAAAGCCTCTAGCTCTCGAGAGTCTTTTGATAGTCTGAAGGTAGTCAGACGAAGAGCGTGGAGGCCTTGGTGTACCTTCTTTACGCGTGGCTGACGTAGAAGGTCCACCCTTAGGGGAAGTGTTCTGGGAACGTCTACTAGCCATCGAAGTACCTCGGTGAACCATTCTCTCGCGGGCCAGAGGGAAGCAACTAGCGTCAACCTTGTCCCTTCGTGAGAGGCGAACTTCTGCAGTACCTTGTTGACAATCTTGAACGGAGGGAATGCATATAGATCTAGATGTGACCAATCTAGTAGAAAGGCATCTATATGAACTGCTGCTGGGTCCGGGATTGGTGAGCAAATTATTGGGAGCCTCTTGGTCATCGAGGTTGCGAAGAGATCTATGGTTGGCTGGCCCCAGGTGGCCCAAAGTCTCTTGCATACATCCTTGTGGAGGGTCCATTCTGTTGGAATTATTTGTCCCTTCCGACTGAGACAATCTGCCATGACATTCAAGTTGCCTTGGATGAACCTCGTTACTAGTGATATGTCTAGACCTTTTGACCAGGTGAGGAGGTCCCTTGCGATCTCGTACAATGTCAGAGAGTAGGTCCCTCCTTGCTTGGAGATGTACGCCAAAGCCGTGGTGTTGTCCGAGTTCACCTCCACCACTTTGCCTTGAAGGAGAGACCTGAAGCTTTTCCAGGTCAGACTTACTGCCAGTAGCTCCTTGCAGTTGAAATGCATTGTCCTTTGACTCGAGTTCCATAATCCCGAGCATTCCCGACCGTCTAATGTCGCACCCCAGCCTACGTCCGATGCGTCCGAGAAGAGAACGTGGTTGGGAGTCTGAACAGTCAGGGGAACACCCTCTCTAAGGTTGATATAGTCCTTTCACCAAGTCAGACAAGACTTTATCTTTCCGGAAACCGGGATCGAGACCGCTTCTAGCGTCTTGTCCTTTTTCCAGTGAAAAGCTAGATGGTATAGAAGAGGACGGAGGTGTAGTCTTCCTAGTGACACAAATTGATCCACGGATGACAGTGTCCCTACCAGACTCATCCACAGCCTGACTGGGCAGCGTTCCTTCTTCAGCATCTTCTGGATGGATAGCAGGGCTGGGGGCTGATCGTCTTGTTCAGCAACGTCCTCATCAGAGGGTTCCTCATCCGAAACTGATGAGGAAACGGCAACGGAGTGGGCAACGTCTGACTCGCTGAATCCGGTCGCACTGGTGGATGCGTGACGGAGCCGGACGCAATATCATGGAACTGCTGCACAGTCTGTGAACTGTCAACAACCATGGGTGCGCGAGGAAGTACAGCGTCAACCCGAAACTGTCTAGACTGTCTGGGTTGTGCAGTCAACACCCTACCGGGTTGCTGAGGTTGACGCACTGCGTCACAACAAGTCACCTCTGCTGGTTGTTGAACGTCCTGAACGTCAACAACCACCTCCGAGCGTCGCTTAACGTCAACGTGCGACTGGCAACCCACACTGGGTCGCATCGGTGGAGGAACCACCTCAACTGGCAGACGCGAGTAGGTTACCTCAGCGTCAACAGGGCGCACAACCGACCGGTTGGAAGGTTGTTAGCCAGAAGGAGGAACCACCTCAACTGGCAGACGCGAGTAGGTTACCTCAGCGTCAACAGGGCGCACAACCAACCGGTTGGAAGGTTGTTGGCCAGAAGGTTCTTCTCCGCATTTAAGTCCTCTATCAAGGACGCAAGCTTGGACTGCATGTCTTGCAGCAAAGCCTATTTAGGGTCTACGGGAGCAGGTGTGGCAACAGACGGGGTTAGCGACTGAGGCGGAACCATTTACCATCCCTGAAAGCCTTGTTATGTGTGACATAATAGTACAGCAAAACTTCAAAGGCTCGACAAAAGTTGAGAAGTTGACCTGTAAACAACTTGGAGCGTCTCCTGGCTAGGCGCCAGGGCGAGTCTACCAGAATTGAGAAGTCTATCTGGGCAGAGGCATGAACTCCCAAGCCGAGAACATCTCTCGTGTCCTATCAGACTCTCGCTCTATAAGCCAGTTTAAAAGAAGGGAAATCAAAGGCTGTATCCCTAAAACTCCTCCTGGTGCCAAAACCAGTCGCCTAGCCAACGTAACGCTCTCTAGGAGAGCGAGAGAGCACTAGCTTAAAAACAACGGCTTCGAAGTAGCTAGGCCTAGTGTGAGTTCTGACGTTTAGGCGAACGAGGAGCAGCAGTTACAAGATCCGGACGAAGATCCTTAAAAAATCATCATGATTTAATTAAAGTCCATAGGAGGCTAAGCAGCTTAAGGCTCCTCTCCAAATGACAGAGTCCTCAAGGGAATATCAGTAGGAGGGAGAACAGCACTTTCTCATCTACAGGAACCTTGTCCGATAAAAGCTAGGTTACCTCAGTGAGTCTCTCACTGGTGCATTAGTAGCAGACCAGAAGGCAATGTCATGTAACTGCTTGACAGTCTGTGAACTGTCAACAACTGAACTGTCAACCACAACAGGTGCGTGAGGACATACAGTGTTCACTCGAGACTGCTTTGACTGTCTATACTGAGCAGTCAAAACAACTCTAGAATGCGGAGGTTGACGGACCGCGTCAAAACAAAACAACTTAGACTGTTGTTGTACCTCGCGAACGTCAACGGAAGGTTCCGTGCGTTACTGAACGTCAACATGCGGTTGGCAGGGTACACTGGAACGCATGGGTGGCGGGACTCTCTCAGCTGGAGTGCGGCAGAAGGTCGCCTCAGCGTCCACAGGACGCACAACCGTGGTTGGTTGTAGGCTAGAGGTTGGTGCAGTGTCAACCTTCTCCGCACGAAAGTCCCGCATCAATGACGTTAACTGAGACTGCATGGTCTGCAGCAAAGACCACTTAGGGTCTACAGGAGCAGGTGCGGCAACAGACGGTGTGACTGCCTGATGCGGTACCGCTTTGCCTCTCTTAGGAGGTGAGCAGTCGTCGGAAGACTGCAGCGAGTCCGAACTGACCCAGTGGCTACAACTGGGCCGTTGGACTTGCGCGGAAGGGACCGACTTGCGCTTAATAAGCTGCGAGACCTTGGTCCATGGTTTCTTACGAGAAACCTCTTCCGCAGACGAGAAATAAATGGGCTCTCTCGTCTTTGTGTGGGTGGGGCGATCTTGGGTAGATACGCCCGAAACCACGGAGGGAAACGTCTGTTCGTTGATCAAGGCCTGACGAACCCATAAGTCGTTCGACATTACTTCTCCCCTGGGCTTGGGAGCTTGCAAGAGGTCCCGGACTAGGTGAACGACAGGCACGAACAGACGAACCCTCGGACGCAACACTGTAACACTTTGCGCATATCACTTTATCACTTCGATTTTCTGTTTTGCACTTATTTCACTGAAATCGAAACTTTTACTGATTTCTACCTGAAACACGCAATTCTACCCTCATTAAAAGGTAGTAATTGCAAAATCAGTCGTATAATGCAGCTCATTAATACTAGCAAAAAACAGAAAACATATATAAAGATAAAAAATTCAGTGGCTGGGAAAGAGACTAAACACTAGTTCAAATAAACTATGTTTACAATCTCTCACCGCACATAGCCTGGGGACAAGAATAAAACCCTAGAAACGTTTTACCTTCTTCCCCGTACAGCGACTAGGGACGAGAGTAACACGAGAACAACGTTACCCGCTTGAACGGAACGTTTTCTCTCCTCTCTCTCCCTCCGTCTCTATCTCTCTCTCTCTTTCTCTCTTGATTTCGCACCTAAGAGAAGAGCCCAATTATATATCGTCAAAAAAACATGTTATTTGACTAAAGGAAAAAAACTGAAAGGTTTTCCAATAAAAAGTTCCTTTAATTTAGAATTTAAAACATTAAAGCTAAGAAAGAATGAACAAAACGTCAGAATCGATTTACTCTTACTGCAAAGTGAAACCGTGATACACTCTCTCTCTATCGTAACGATAGAGCGCATGTTGAACGTCTTGAACGTCAACAACTGCGTAGTCTAAAAAACTAAACGTTAGTTCATCTTTGAAAACAGTACGAAGACTATCAAAGAAATTCTTTCATAAAACATTAAATTTAAAAAGTTTTAAATTCTTTAAAGGCTAAATACGATATAACGGGCTCAACGTTGATTAACTTCGGTTCCAAGTTAGGACCGCCTACTATCAGGAAAGGTCGCATATAAACAAAACATAAAAATTATCTTTATATGTTTATAATAAATGGAAAGTTAATCGAAGAGGCCTAATAAAGGCGGAGAGATATAAAATATATAGATCTATAACGTGTTAAGCAAAATTACTAAAAACCTAAACACACTTCCGTCTAAGGGAAGGGTCGGCCATTTAAAAGTGAAAGAGAGTCCATACTCTCTTAGTCACCCTAATTAAATCTATCCAAAACGAGTTCAAGTTTTGAGATGAAGATAAAACACCTGCATAGCGAAAGCTCAAAACTAGAATAGTGTACTTCACCAAATAGTTGTGAAAACAAATCCAGTTAGTAACAGCGTATTAGTAGGTCTTGCCGGTAGCCCGACAGAGAGAAAATTGGTTCTGTGTTTACATTGAGTACTGAGTACCTGCTAGACAGATGGCGCTGTTGATGTACACCCCCTACCTGCATAGCGATCGCTGGCGTATTTTGAACGTAGAGTTTTCTGTCGAGCAACAGAGTTGCAGCTTATATAATCACCATCTAAGTTTAATATTGAAAACATAATAATAATAATAATCAAAGCCATTGGTTTGTATGTGAAAACTCTATTTTGCTATTAAAAGGTTGCATTTTTTCTTTTGAATGTGGTAACTGGAATATATTTACAATTGTATACAGTTGTTGTTATGATTTAATTCTTGATTTCATCTTTCAGACTCATTGGGGTTCCTTGGAAGTCCCTTCTGTACCACATCCAATGAGCATAATCCAGCATGGCTCTCTGCGATACGAAAACTTCTAAATAGAAAATTATTCATTATAATTGTGAATCAAACATTCAAGTTTCATGGTGTAAGTTTTTTAGTGATACACTAAGGTGCAATGGATCAGTCTCCACAAGAAATTATGCACTCCTTATTTTCCATTGATTCCAGCATGGAAAATAGGGGACATCTGTATACATATAACTTTCCGTATGGACAGTATTCCTATCCGTATTCATATCCATATCCTGCTTCTCATCCTCCACCAGGTCTCATGAATATTCCGTCTCCCTGCCATGGTATCCCCCCTTCAACCCATCCTATTCCAATGTCTACTGAAAATTCAGTGATCCCTCAAGAAAATTTATCTTCATATCCAGGTGGAGTACATGACATCCATTCTTCAGTAGGTGATGTGAGAGAACTGACGGACAATAGAGTTAGGATTTCGTCACAGGGAAACTCAATGAATTGTCATGTTTCTGGAGATCTTCAAAACTTGCCGGCAAATTTAGGCGTACATGGTGATTCGAGATATCCAATTGATATGCGACCCATGGCTGATGAACAGAGGATTGTAGGTGACCACGTACCTGTTTCCAACCATCCATGTACTTCATTGGATTCGAGTCACGTTGGAGATTGCCCTCAACCAACAGATTTATCAGTGCAGCGTATTGATTCTAAATTTTATAATGGTGTTCATCATGTTCCAGAAGACTTGAAAGAAGCTCAAGATATTGATCCATCTAACAATTCTGAGCAAAGAGATCAGAGAACTGTAAATGAAAATAGAAACCACGAAGCTGCGGAGAATGATATAAATCAATTGAATAGCAATTTTAAATATCCAAGAGATATGTATGTGTATGATAATCTTGCTACTAATATATCAAAGTCTTCAGAAAAATTTCAATTATCTTTGGGAGACCCCAGACCACCTGTGTCAGTTGACAATTCTAAGACAACATTAGTACATGACCTAAGGATGTCAACTGTAGCTCAAGAACCTCAAATCCCAGTGCCTAATCACAGTTTGAAACCAGTTTGTGAAGAAGAGAGAGATGTGTACAATTCCTCTGGAATGAGCATTGATTTTAGGTCAGGGAATGAGCAGTATTATGGGGAAAAGTCCAGTGTTTGCATGGAGAAAAATTTAGCAATAGATTGTGAGGCTAACATGGATACAGAAAATCAGGAGTTTAAGAAAATAAACAGTGATTCAAGACTTCCAATTGGAAATGACACTTTCTCTGGCAGTGAAATAAAATCACCTACAGGTGATGATCAGATGTTACCAGGGGCTTCAATCTACACTGAAAAAACAAATGAAGTGCATGTGCAATATCCTACAACAACTTCTTCAGGAACCTCTCTTGATCTTAGTTCTCATCCTTTGGGAGAACATTTAGAAAGTAAAGGAGAAGGTAGAGATTGTAGCAAAATTAATATGGATTGTGGCGTAAGCTCGGGCAATGATGACAGACTTCATGCGGACAAAATTATGAAGGAAAATGAACCAGTGAATAGGGCAGAGCAACTTTTAAATGATGAACATCAAGTTGATAGTGAAAAGGAAACTACATGTGGAAAAGAAGGAAAAGAGAGGGAAGAAGAAGAAGAGGAGGAGGAGGAGGAGAATGGGGAGGACGAAGACGAGGATGATTTTGATTCGGAAGCATCCAACCCTGAGTATCCAAGTCCATACATTGAGTTTAATGACATAGCTCATGGAGTTTTCAAAAATATCAGTAATATTGCTGGCCCAGCAAAACCATTCCAATGCGAAGATTGTGATGCAACTTTCACAACCAAGGGAAATTTGAAAGTACACAAGAGAATTCATACCGGAGAGAGACCTTACGAATGTGAGGACTGCGGAAAAACCTTTTCTTATTGTGCTTCATATCAGTCCCATAAGCTTATTCATAGTGGTCATAGGCCTTTTAAATGTGAATATTGCGAGCGAGCGTTCTTTCGAAGTGAGCACCTAGAACGTCACAGGAGAAGACATACTGGGGAGAGGCCATTTAAATGCACAGAATGTGATGCCACATTCGCAGCAAGTGATGGCCTGGCAAGGCACACAAGAACGCACACTGGAGAGCGGCCATATAATTGCGAGCACTGCGGAATGGCCTTTGCTTATAAATCGACTTTTCTCAGACACAAGTTGGTACACTCGGAGAGTGAATTTAAGTGCGATGATTGCGAGGCAACATTTAAAGATCCCTTAAAGCTAGAAAAGCATGCTAAAAAGCATAATGATCCAAGTTATGTACCTGGCGAAGGAGACCCAAATCCACATAGAACTTTTGAGGATGGAATTTGGATGAATGTGTGCGAGTTTTGTCAAATGAAATTCAAGCGCAAATCAGATTACTACCTCCATCGACGGACGCATACAGGAGAGAAGCCCTATATATGTGATGTATGTAGTTCATCGTTTATACGGAGAACTTATTTAGATATTCACATGCGCACGCATACTGGTGAACGTCCATACAAATGTAGCGAGTGTGACTCGGCCTTTAAAACTCGTACGGCATTAAAATTTCATCACCGCATTCATACAGGAGAGAGACCTTACAAATGTGAAGTTTGCGAATTTGCGTTCGCTCAGAAGTCTGCTATGAAAGCCCACATGCGAATCCATTCAGGTGTAAAACCTTTCAAGTGCAATGAATGCGAAGCGTCGTTTCGTCACAGTAGCAGTTTAACTATTCATAAGAGAACGCATACTGGGGAAAAACCATATTTTTGCGATCAGTGCGGAGCATCTTTTGCACAGAGGCCGCACCTCAATTTGCACAGGCGATCCCATTCTGGTATTAAGCCACATTCTTGTGACGAATGTAATGCATCCTTCACCAAAAAAGACTACCTCTTGGCCCATAAGTCAAAGCATGCTGCAGGAAGTGCCATAAAGATAGAAGCTCTAGTAGAAGCAGCAGGTGAACATGCATTTAAGTGCACTGAATGTGATATGGTATTTACTCATCATTCCAGTCTTACAGTTCACATGAGGAAACATACGGGAGAAAGACCATTTGTCTGTGAAGACTGTGGAGCATCCTTTTTGTACAGTTCAAACCTCACAACTCATCGCCGTAAGCATACGGGTGAAAGGCCCTATAAATGTAACCAGTGTGAGTCATCGTTTATACTAAAGAGTTATTTAACAATGCACCTTAGGAAGCACTCTGGAGAACGGCCATTCAAGTGTGACGATTGTGGGGCTCGCTTTACTCAGAAAACACACCTATCAACACACCGTCGCATCCACACTGGGGAATGCCCTTATAAATGTGAAGAATGTGGGGAAGCCTTTCGTGACGGGGCTAATTTTTGGCGACACAAAAAAAAGCACATGATTGGGGAAGGTGCAGCTACTGTAGTAAGACGAAGGGGCAGACGAGGTCGAGGAAAGGGAAGGGGTACTGCGAAAGCTCCCAGACGTACGTCACGTATTCGTCGAAATGTAATGAAGATGGAGGATTGTTATGAGCAGTTTCCTGTCACACGCAATGGTGACCCCCTTCTCTTGAAAGAGGAGCCAGTAGATTCCTCTAACATAGATGATGATGAACCCTACATCCCTATTGATCCCATGGTGGAAATCAAGTTAGAAGGTGATGATGAGGATGAGGAGAATGGGAATAGTGATGTTGAACTTCAGGGAATTTGCTTTAAGATTAAAATGGAAAACAATGAGGAAATTAATCATGGTGCTCATGAAGGAGGTGGTGAAAGAAACTTGGAAAAAGATGATACTTTAATCCCTGGCCAAGAGGATAGAAATTCAAAATATGGAAAGGGTTCTAAAATATTGTTAAAGTCACAGAATAATCAATTCTAGTTTATTTATTTTTTGTTAAAAAGATTTTAATATATGAAAAATATGTTGTGATTGTCCCAGTAGTAAGTATGTAGTAAAGTGAAATTGTGTGGTATTTTAAGCGCTAAAAGAATTTTAATTTATTTTGTTATTTATCCCCTAACAGGATAAAAGATCTCATTTGATGTTGATTTGTTTGTTACAGATGAGAATATGTTGCAGATTATTTCATATTAGATACAAGAATATATCTTACCTATTGTTACAGCAGTAGTTTTAGTCATATGCATTTCTTTCAAAGGTAACAAAAATGTTTTTATATTTTATTTTTGTATCAACAAAATTCCCAAAGATTTTTACTAAAGTTTCTTGGTTCAGCTAATCAGAGGTCATACTTTTGAAATTCAACTCTGTTAATGTAATTGTGACTTTGTTAATTCATTGTGAAACTTCTAAGCTAAATTAGATCAAAAGACTGCCATAACTTCCAACCATCTGCCTACACAGGTTGTTCTTGAATCAACTTGTTAGTTTTTGAAGGAAAATTTATAAGAATTTACTATTTTACACAGCAGTGTCAAAAAAAAAAAACCCCACTTTGTTTTTATGTGAATAGTAAGATTTCGATGAATATCCAACAAAGATTTTACAACTTGTATTGACCAAAGAGCAGCAATAAGATAAGAAAATATGGAAAGCATAAGAAATAAATACTGTAAAAACTAGTTTTGCATCTGATTACACAACCACATTCAAGTTTATTCTCAAGAATTCCAGAGAAAGTTATGTAACAATGTTATTTATGAGAATTGCAAGATGTCCTCAAATCTACAGTAGGAAAATAATCTAGTCTGTAGTTTAATTATTAGTTGAGGAATGAGAAAATTGGAAAATAAAGCAAGTTAGTAAACAATATGTTCATAGTCAAACATATTGATTTAGCAACAAATTAAATACTGTTTCTCCTTGTCTTTTTTATTCTAGATATAATGATGTTATTAACATGATAAAAATATTTTTATGTTTTTAGAAAATTATTCATTCTTGGCAAACTAAAGGTGCTGTATGGTTAATTTGTGTTTCAAACTATTATTTGATGGAGTCGGGAAAATTTAGGTAGAATGCTTTTGCATCTAGTTCACCAAGTACGACAATGCTCTTGCAATTTGGTATCAATAGGTTTACATGGATGAAGGACTACCCTCATCAAAATGTTCTCCAGGATTCAAAAGTGATACAAGAGAGAGTTAGTATCCATAATGATGTCTTCTTAAGTACACATAAATTTCAGGTAGTAAGGAGGAGTTTATAAAGTTCAAAGAACGTTTGTTTCTAAATTAATACAAACCATCGTCCTTTGAAATAGTTATAATTACCGGGGGAGGACAGGTAATCCCCGCCCACCAATTAGCAGCAAGACTAGCCTTTTGATTTCAGCTATAATAGGTGGTAATGTCTTTTGTGACACCTCCCATAGTTGGAAAAGCTCATTACGCACTGACTTTTCCCCCAGTAATCTGCTTCATTGGTGTCCTAAATGTGCTTAGTCTGCCATCTTCCATCCCGTCTTATTCTAGTAGAGCACGAGGTATTGGACAATCTTTCTTGGCTGAACGACAAAACCTCACCATGGGGGTTCCGCTTGACTCCCCCCTCCCAGTGATGCTTCTGTTTTTGTGTGCATCTAAGGAGATGTGGCGGTTGCTTTATGGGTGTGGTCCCCAGAGAAATAGCACCTACTTTATGGGAAATGCTGGCAGGTTTCCTAGCACTGCAAGCAAACCAACAGTTTTATCTCTCTCTCTCTCTCTCTCTCTCTCTCTCTCTGCCCGCAAATTTTCTTAACTCGTCAAAACACTGTCTTCTCTTCCTTCCCCCTGCTTCTTTTGCGATCTCTAGGAACCCATTTTGTCATTTTATTATCTATTTTCTGTCATTCTCATTATATGTTCTTCCCACATCCATTTCTTTTTCTTTCATGTTGATAGAATATCTTCTACTTTAGTTTGCTCTCTTAGCTATGTTGCTCGTTTTCTGCCTTTTAGTGTTAATCCCATCATTATTTTCAACATAGCTCTTTTGGTTTTGACTAGCTCATGTTCTAAAACATGAGCTGGGCAACCATAGCTTATGCACAGGGAGCAAGAAGGCTCTAGTTCACCTCGCCTCCTCACAACACTCACCTGGTCAAAGACTTGGGGGCAGTTGAGATGGTAACTTTGGTAAATGACTCAGGTTTGTATAGTTAGGAAAAATGCAAATTTTATTAAAATATGTAATTTATTCCTATGTGGATAAAAACTATTGAGTCATCTGGGAGTCTTCCTTAGGAGGGAGGAGGTTTCCGTGAAGTTGAGGTATACTGTACTCTTCCTCTCATAAGGATACAATTGCTATAAGTAATAGCAGGAGATCAAAGAGAACCGCCAGTGAATAGAGTAGCTGGCTTGTAAAGAAGAAACTCTTCACCAGGGTTGAAGCGGTGTTAACATCAAGTATTATAAAAAGAAAATGCAATTTCAGTTTATCATCACATACTTAAGATATTTGAGGCATTCTTATTTGCATCAGTGTGAAAACCAAAAGAAGGCTTCAAGTTCAATTAAGATCACCATCTGCCTTTGTGTCCATTATACCATATAATGCAGAGAATAATTAGGCCTGCAGTTAGAACTGGCACATGTCTCGTGAGAGCTGACAGTTAGATTATTTGTTGCGCTGCAACCATAATGCCTATTGAGAGGATGTACAAACAGCTATATGTGCTATCTTTTAAGATAATTGTCCATAAAGGTGGGTTTTCTCTTCCATCCACCAGCTTTGAAGACTTGTACTACCAAGCGGTTTTGCTGAACGCTGACGTTGCAGCAAGCCCACAAGTATCATGTGTTTGAGGTGGGGCACCCAGTGATGCTTCTCCTTAAGATGTATAGGCTCTCATGATAGTTTCTCTTAATCATAGGGAGAAATTGTTTCAGAATACTTTATTTTGAAGCAGCCAGAGCTCGTGAACAAAGTGGGTTTTGAGGACTTATACTTCCGAGTGGTTTTTCAGAACCCTAAGGTTGCAGCATGCCCACGTGTATCGTGCTTGAGGGGACCCCTAGCAATGCTTCCTCTGTGAGGATGTATAGGTTCTCATGATAGTTTCTCTTAATCAGAGAGAGTAAGTGTTTCTGAATGCTTTCTTTCGGAGCAGCCAGAGCTTGTGAGCAAAATGGGATAATATGTCCCAGATACTTGTTCCATTAGAAATCTTGCACTGCCCTACGGAACAGGGTAACGTTGTTCGTATCATCAGAAACATCTTTGAGAGACAAGATCATGAAAGAGTTATAACTGAGATCAATACCGAAGCCTGACTTTTGTTCACTAAACCAGAAACTGGTAAAAAGTGGCAGGTCCACAGATGCCATGTGATCAAGGGGGTTGTCCCTGGCAATTCTGCTATTACCAGGATTAACTACTGCAATTTACCCAAAGTGTAACTTAAAAAATTACAAAACATGTTAAACACGAACATGAAAGGATTACTCTGACACTAATTGAAATACATTGGCTGTCTATTAAAGCTAGAATAGAGTATAAGATATTTGCAATAACCCATCAAGTTAGCAGAAGTATGCTAGACATCAGAATATCTAAGAGAACTGATACATATCGTACAGCAAACGAATCATGTAGATGTGAGAATAGTTACAAATGATTTCATATTGGAGCCAAGATGTATGTCTACTGTAACTGGGTTCTTGAGCTTTCAAATATGCAGCCCCAAGACTATACAACACACTCCCACTTGACATCTGAAAGGGTGAAGATAAAACGGAAAACTTTCTTGTTCTCTAATTACGCCAATAATGGGGATTTGACAATAAACACCCAATACGCTGTGTGACGCGCAGAATACCTCAGAGTTCTAAAGACTACTCGTGAATGGCAGAGGCAAGGGACAGTGACATTGCCATAGCAAGGAAGACAATGCCCTAAAGGCTGACCATATGATCAGAAATTAAGCCACCTCTTCATGTAAGCTAGGACCAGGGAGGTTCAGGCTATGGCTGCTGATGACCCACACTGCAGACACTAAAAGAACCAACAAGTGTGAGCGGGACTTGAACCTCGGTCTGGCGATCACCGGGCATAGACGTTACCAATAGGCCACAACAACCTGTATGCAATAAACTGATCTTGTAGGTCATGTAGTGCATAGGGTTCCCCTGTGTGATGGTATCAGGAAATCTGCACTTGAAGTAAAGCAAAATAAGTATAAAAACTTATCAAGATCAGTTTGCGAGTTAGGTAATTAAAGTGTCTGGTTTCAGTTTTGTCAGAATAGATGATTACCAGAATATAAGCCGGGCAAGCCCAACCCTCCATTGTGATGCTCAAGCACAGCAGTGGCCTCCCCAGTAAATAGCTTAAGCTCACTGTCCTTGGCAGGGATTGATCTGCCGCCATGGGAATGGTAGGCGAACACATTACCACTGTTTTAATTAATGTGTAGTTTTCTCTTAGATGACCGTTACTCATTAAAAAGTCTTGACATATATTGCCTGAATTTTACGCGAAGCATTGAAGAATAAATCAGGACAATTGCGATGCAGAAAATTAGGTAATTTTGTATGCAAATTTGTGGAATTTTGTATATAAAATTATGGTGAATCCTTTTATTTCAAAGATTCTTTTAAAAAATATACAAGATGCCGAAAATGCTATTATACTATAGTTTAGTCTGCTTATGGCGTTTTCTTTAGTAGGCCTATTTGTTTATGTATGCGACAGAAAATATTTAATTTTATATACAAAATTACAATGAATCACTGTAATTCGGAGATTCTTAAGAAAATTATATGCCTGGCTAGTACAGTAGTAACGTATTTGCCTATCATTTGCATGATAGCAAATCAATCCCAGCAAGGGACCGTGAGTTTAAGCTGTTTACTGGGGAGGATACTGCTGTGGTTGGGCACCAGAGTTAGGGTTTGGGTTTGGGTTTGGCTGACTGACGTCCTAGTGAGCATCTGTTCTGACAAAACTGGAACTGAAACCAGACAACTTTACCTTTACCCTTAAAAAAGCTATTATCCTATAGTCTAGGCTGCTTATGATTTACGTTTTCTTTAGCATTTATTTACATATGTGACATAATATATAGTTTATGGCCGGGCACATTATTCTATCTAATTTTATTCCTCTTGTTTTATTAAAGTTTTTATAGTTTATATTAGACATATTTATTTCAATGTTGTTACGGTTCTTAAATATTTTGTTTTTCCTTGTTTCCTTTCCTCACTGAGCTATTTTCCCCGTTGGAACCCCTGAGCTTATAGCATCCAGCTTTTCTAACTAGGGTTGTAGCTTAGCAAGTAATAATAATAATAATAATAATAATAATAATAATAATAATAATAATAATAATAATAATAATAATAATAATACATGATCTAAAACGCCTTTATACTATAGTTTGGGCTGATAATGACTTCCGTTTTCTTTAACATTTGTTTACCTCTGTGACAGAAAATATATAATTCTATATGCAAAATTACGATGAATCATTGTAATTCGAGGATTCTTAAAAAGAAATGTCTAAAATATTATTACACTATAGTTCTGCCTGCTTATGACTTCCGTTTTCTTTAAGGTTTGTTTACGTATGTCACAGAAAACGTCGGAAAAACAGCTGTAACGTTCCTGCTCTTCGCTCGTGACAATGTTAGTCAGATTTTGTAGTGTTTCGAAGTTAAACGTCATGACGTTCTTCCTCGTAAACAATCGCCCCTTTTCCAAAATCCAGAAGGATTTACTGATCTACACTGCTTTCAAGGTGAATTTCATTCTGTTGAATCATTCTTAGTGTTATTTTAGTTTTAATATTGTTTATTCGTTGACATTTCTGGTTTGAATGGTTTGTTATGGTGCTGTTCTTCGATACAGCCTACTGTATTGTTTGTTAGCTGTATGGGCTAAGATTTATAAGTAAAAATAAGTCTTATATTTAAACAAGAAATCAGGTCACCGTATTTAATACTGCTTAAAATTATTAACTGTGAAAGTTGGTAGTTATAATACAAACAATATTCCTCTTAAGTTTTTATTACCTTAGGGCTTTTGAGTACACAATCAAGTTCTTTTGCTTGATAAAGTGTATTGTATCTTTATCCTAGGCAATCAGTAACGTTAGAATTTACCAGTTGGAGCCTTTGTACTTAGTTAGGACAGGCCTGGTGTAAAATTTCAAAACTTATTATTCAGAAAACACATTTTGAATGGGGATCAAACACAATAAAACCATCTAAGTTAAGGTTCCCCACTTAACCTAAGCTAGGAACCCAATGGGGTGTGCTACACTCAACAGGTGGTTCTCCTTGTCCAGACTTTGATTTCCCACTTTTTATTTCCAATTTTCTGTATTATTAGTACTTTAACCATTTGTTACCTCCAATGAGAACTCTTTTCACTGTCATTTGACTTTCTCTTGGCAAGCTCCATCCCTTTTAATACAGGCTCGTCCGCCAACTACGTCACATATTTGTAACTGTGCTTTGATTTTTATGTAAGAAGGATGCCTGTATTAACGGCATCCCAAACAAGTTGCCATTTCCCTTGTTAAAGAAATTAGAAATGTTATTAGTAAGCTTACAGGGATTTTGAATAGTTTTGATATCATTAATTGTCGGAAGTACTTGTTTTTCAAGTTTTATGGTGGGTTTTAACAAGGAGATGCATCCGAAAATCATCTTTCAGTACAGGTAGTGAAGCCGGTTAGGAAATGAAGATGGAGTTGAGACATAGTTTCACAGTTAGCTATGGATATGATGGTCTAAGGGGGTCGGAGATGGGGCATTGCGCCACCCACCCCGTAGGTATGGATATGGGTATTAGGTTAGGTGGGGCACATTAGATTTGATGGTGCTCTTATGTTTGTTTCCCTTTTAAATTGTAGTTTGTTCGTACACGAATACAAACCCTTCGCTCTTTACTATGGATGTATGTTTTCAGCATAGCCGGAATCTAGCCATAAACTTTTATGTGAGGTGTTAACAACCCTCTGCTAGTTAGCGGTGGTAGTGGGGCCGTTGACTGGCCATCCAGCTCACACCCTTGTCCAGTGATATACATATATCACTTTAGTTTTTGGCTCGGCAGAGTGAAGGTGTGCGGTCTCACTCTCCCTCTCCCATAAACCCTTAATCTTACCTAGCCGTAAGATCCAGGATTTTATATATATATATATATATATATATATATATATATATATATATATATATATATATATATATATATATATATATATATATATATATATAATTTTTTTTTTTTTTTTTTTTTTTTTTTTTTTTTTTTTTTTTTTTTTTGCAGGTGTGTACGGTCTTTAAGGATTGTGACTATGTGGGTTTGCCCCTGCATAGTGGGATGCCCTTCTGCAGACAACACTCCTGCACACAGGGTTCTCCGTGTGACAAGTGTCGGAAGTGATCATCCTCCCAGTGGGAGCGGTATAGTAGATTTCAGATGATCTAATAGGGATTTTTCCCCCTTGGGGTCTTCCTCGAGATTGAAGAAATCCCAACTTTTTTCTCCAGTGCCTCGTGCTCTCCCCGCTGACTGCTTGTTCATCCTCCTCCAGTAGACGTTTGAGGAAGAGTGATTATTATTATTATTATTATTATTAATATTATTACTTGCTAAGCTACAACCCTGGTTGGAAAAGCAGGATGCTATAAACCCAGGGCTTCAACAGGGAAAATAGCCCAGTGAGGAAAGCAAAAAAGGAAAATAAAATATTTTAAGAAGAGTAACAACATTAAAATAAATTTTTCAATATTAATCTTACCCGATAATCATGTAGCTGTCAACTCTGTTGCCGACAGAAATCTACGGTCGGGATACGCCAGCGATCGCTATACAGGTGGGGGTGAACACCACAGCGCCATCTGTGGTCAGGTACTCCAGTACTTCTTGTCAACACCACCTCAATTTTTCCTCTGTCGTGCCTCCGGCTAGACCTACATGGATACGCTGTTGATTCTGGAGTTATTGCTCACGATTTGGTGATGTATTTGCTCTAGAGTTTAGCCTTCGCTATTCAGGAAGCTATATCATTAGCTTAGCAAGTTTTTGGAATTAATTTTTTATTTAATTTTGGTACGAAGAGAGTATGAACTCTCTTTCACTTTTAAATGGCCGACCCTTCCCTTAGCGGAAGTGTTGGTGTCGAAGAGAGTATAGACTCTCTTAATTTTGCTTAACAAAGTTATAGATTTATTTTATATCTCTCCGCCTTTTATAGGCCTCTTTGATTAACTTCCTTTTATTATAAACTTATTAAAATTAATTTTTATATTTGTTTATATTCGACCTTTCCTAATAGTAGGCGGTCTTTTCTTGGAACCGAAGTTAATTAACATTGAGCCCGTCATTTCGTTTTTACCTGTTAACATATTATGCTATTTTAATGTTTTTGAAAGAATTTCTTTGATAGTCTTGTACTGTTTTCAAAGTTGAACTAACGTTTTGTTTTGTCTCTGCAGTTGTTGACGTTCAGAACGTTCAACTTGCGCTCTATCGTTACGATAGAGAGAGAGTCTATCACGGTGTCACGTTGCAGTAAGAGTAAACCGATTCTAGCGTTTTGTTCATTCTTTCTTAGCTTAAATGGTTTTAATTCTAATAAAGGAACTTTTTATTTGGGAAATCTTTCAGTTTTTTTCCTTTAACAATAATATGTTTTAACGATATATATAATTGGGCTCTTCTCTCAGGTGCTAAGTCAAGAGAGAGAGAGAGAGAGATAGAGACGGAGGGAGAGAGAGGAGGATAAACGTTTCGTTCAAGCGGGTAACGTTGTTATCGTTTTTGCTCTTCTCCCTAGTCTCTTTAGGGGAAGAAGGTAAACGTTTCTAGAGTTTTATTCTTGTTCTCAGGCTTTATGCGGTGAGAGATTTTAAACGTAGTTTATTTGATCTAGTGTTTAGTCTCTTTTCCAGCCACTGAATTATTTATCTTTCATTATGTTTTTCTGTTACATTGTAATACTGTTTTCGCAATTACTAACTTTTAATGAAGGATAGAATTGCGTGTTTCAGGTACAAACCACTTAAAGTTTCGAGTTCAGTGAAATAAGTGCAAACAGAAAATCAAAAGTGATAAAGTGATAAGCGCAAAGTGTTACAGTGTTGCGTTCGAGGGTTCGTCTGTTCGTGCCAGTTGTTCGCCTAGTCTGGGACCTCTTACAAGCTCCCAAGCCCAGGGGAGAAGTAATGTCGAAGGACTTATGGGTTCAGCAGGCCTTGATCGACGAACAGACGTTTCCCTCCGTGGTTTCGGGTGTTACCAACTCACGTAGCCGACGTGATCACCCCACCCACACAAAGACGAGAGAGCCCTTTTATTCCTCGTCTGCAGAAGAGGTTTCTCGCAGAAACCATGGACCAAATCTTGCAGCTTTTAAGTGCAAGTCGGTCCCTTCCGCGCAAGTCCAACTCCTAGGTGGTGCCATTAGCACTGGGTCAGTTCGGACTTGCTGCAGTACGACAACTGCACACCTCCCAGAGAGGCAAGGTGGTATCGCAACAGACAGTAACTCCGTCTGTTGCCGCACCAGCTGTTTTAGACCCTCAGTTTCAACGGACAGTAGCTCCGTTTGTTGTTGTCTTTCTTAAACTCTAGTGGTCTATGCTGCTGACAATGCAGTCTCAGCTTGCGGTGTTGATGCAGGAGTTTCAGGCAGAGAAGGTTAGCACACCTCCTCCTGCGAGCGCTCATGAGGCAGCCGCCTCAACTCCACCTCTGCGCAGTCCACCCTGCCAGACGTATGATGTTGAGGTTCCTCAACCTACCTCCACGCGTGAGCTGCCGCATTGGGAGTTGCCAGATACCAGCGCTGTGCAGCAACCTCCACTTTCCTTGAGGCAGGAGCCTCTTGCTATGCGGCAACCTCCTCAACACTTGAGGCAGGAGCCTTATGCTTTGCAGCAACCTCCTCTACCCTTGAGGCAGGAGCTTCATGTGTTGCGACAACCTCCTCCATCCTCGAGGCAGCAACCTCTTGCGTTGCGGCAACCTCCACCATCCTTGAGGCAGCAACCTCAACTCTTGCGGCAGCCACCTCCACTCTTGAGGCAAGAACCTCAACTCTTGAGGAACCTCATGCTATGAGGCAGCCGCCTCAACGCATGCAGCAACCGCATTCTTCACAGCATGAGCCTCTCTCTGCGCAGCTACCTCCTCAACCCTTGAGGCAGATGCAACTCTTGAGGCAGGAACCTCTCAGGAGCCTCATGCTATGCGGCATCCTCCTCAAACCATGAGGCAGGAGCCTCATGCTATGCGGCATCCTCTTCAACCCATGAGGCAGGAGCCTCATGCTATGCGACATCCTCCTCTACCCATGAGGCAGCCTTATGCTATGCGGCATCCTCCTCAACCCATGAGGCAGGAGCCTCATGCTATGCGGCATCCTCCTCAACCCATGAGGCAGGAGTCTCATGCTATGAGGAGCCTCATGCTATGCGGCATCCTCCTCAAACCATGAGGCAGGAGCCTCATGCTATGCGGCAACCGCCTCAACCCATGAGGCAGGAGCCTCATACTATGCGGCATCCTCCTCAACGCATGCGGCATAAGCCTCATCCCTTGCAGCTTGAGCCTCATCCCATGCAGCATGAGTCTCATACCATGCAGCATGAGCCTCATCCCATGCAGCATGAGCCTCATCCCATGCAGCATAAGCCGCACGCCATGCAACATGCTCTGCTTACCTTACAGCATGCTCTACATACAGCATGCTCTGCATACCTTACCGCATGCTTCTCAGTCACACATCTTTGGTTGTTGCCAACTCACTAGACTGTCAAGCAGTTTCATAATGTTGCCTTCTAGTCTGCTGCTTTTGCACCAGTGAAACCCTCACTGAGAGAACTTAGCTTTTCTCGGATATGGTTCCTGTAGATGAGAAAGTGCTATTCTCCCTCCTTCTGATTTTCCCTTGAGGACTCTGTCATTTGGAGAGGAGCCTTTAGCTGCTTAGCCTCCTATGGACTTTTATTTAAGCATAGCATGCTTCCAGGGAGGGTAATGGTTCCACTTCAATCGCTAACCCCGTCTGTTACCACACCTGCTCCCATAGACCTTGAGCTGTGTTGCAAGACATGCAGTCCAAGCTTAGTCCTTGTTAGAGGATTTTTTGTTTACGGAGTCAGTGTGTCACTGGGAAGACGTTCAACAACCAGCAGAAGTGACTTGTTGTGACGCAGTGCGGCAACCTCAGCAACCCGATAAGGAGTTGTCTGTACGACCCAGACAGTCTAGACAGCTTCGGGTTGTCACTGTACTTCCTCGCTTCCCCATGGTTGACAGTTCACAGACTGTGCAGCAGTACCATGATCTTGTGTCCGGCTCCGTCAGACGACTAGCTTTTAAGAGCTCCCACAAGTCGTCGCTGTCTGGAGATTCTCAGATGGACTATGGATCTGACCAAGGAACTGGGCCTCCTGGTCAATTTTGAGGAGTCCCAGCTCGTCCCATCCCAGACCATTGTCTACCTGGGTATGGATCTTCAGAGTCGAGCTTTTCGGGCTTTTCCGTCGGCCCCATAGATATACTAAGCCCTAGATTGCATCCAGAGCATGCTGAGAAGGAACCGATGCTCAGTCAGGTAGTGGATGAGTCTAACAGGGACACTTTCATCGCTGGCCCTGTTCATCGAGTTAGGGAGACCCCACCTCCCCCCCTTCAGTATCATCTAGCGGCTCACTGGATAAAGGACATGACGCTAGAGACGATCTCAGTTCCTGTTTCCGAAGAGAGGAGGTCTTCTCTCACGTGGTGAAAGAACAGCTTTCTTCTCAAGGAAGTCTACCTTTGGCTGTTCAGAAACCCGACCGCCGTCTCTTCTCTGACGCATCAGACATGGGCTGGGGTGCGACTTTGGACGGACAGGAATGCTCGGGAACATGGAATCAGGAGCTAAGGACACTTCACATCTATTGCAAGGAGCTGTTGGCGGTTCATCTGGCCTTGATAAACTTCAAGTCCCTCCAGCTTAACAAGGTGGTGGAGGTGGACTCTGACAACACCACAGCCTTGGCTTACATCTCCAAGCAGGGAGGGACTCATTCGTGGAAGTTGTTCTAGATCGCAAGGGACCTCCTCATCTGGTTAAAAGATCGAAAGCTCACGCTGGTAACGAGGTTCATTCAGGGCGATATGAATGTCATGGCAGATCGCCTTAGCCGGAAGGGTCAGGTCATCCCCACAGAGTGGACCCTTCACAAGAATGTTTGCAGCAGACTTTGGGCCCTGTGGGGTCAGCCAACCATAGATCTGTTCGCTACCTCGATAACCTAGAGGCTCCCGTTGTATTGTTCTCCGATTCCAGACCCAGCAGCAGTTCACGTGGATGCTTTTCTGCTGGATTGGTCCCATCTCGACCTGTATGCATTCCCGCCGTTCAAGATTGTCAACAGGGTACTTCAGAAGTTCGCCTCTCGCAAAGGGACACGGCTGACGTTGGTTGGCTCCGCTCTGGCCCGCGAGAGAATGGTTCATAGAGGTACTGCAATGGCTGGTCGACATTCCCAGGACTCTTCCTCTAGGAGTGGACCTTCTACGTCTACCTCACGTAAAGAAGGTACATCCAAACCTCCACGCTCTTCGTCTGACTGCCTTCAGACTTTCGAAAGACTCTCAAGAGCTAGGGGCTTTTCGAAGGAGGCAGCCAGAGCGATTGCCAGAGCAAGGAGGACATCCACTCTCAGAGTCTATCAGTCTAAAGGGGAAGTCTTCCGAAGCTGGTACAAGGCCAATGCAGTTTCCTCATCCAGTACCACTGTAACCCAGATTGCTGACTTCCTGTTACATCTAAGGAACGTAAGATCCCTTTAAGCTCCTACGATTAAGGGTTACAGAAGTATGTTGGCAGCGGTTTTCCGCCACAGAGGCTTGGATCTTTCCACCAACAAAGATCTACAGGACCTCCTTAGGTCTTTTAAGACCTCAAAGGAACGTCGGTTGTCCACTCCAGGCTGGAATCTAGACGTGGTCCTAAGGTTCCTTATGTCATCAAGATTTGAACCTCTCCAATCAGCCTCTTTTAAGGACCTCACATTAAAAACTCTTTTCCTCGTGTGCTTGACAACAGCTAAAAGAGTAAGTGAGATCCACGCCTTCAGCAGGAACATAGTTTTCACATCTGAAACGGCTACATGTTCCTTGCAGCTCGGTTTTTTGCTAAAACAAGCTTCCTTCACGTCCTTGGCCTAAGTCGTTCGAGATCCCAAGCCTGTCCAACTTGGTGGGGGACGAACTGGAGAGAGTACTTTGCCCAGTTAGAGCTCTTAGGTACTATCTAAAAAGGTCATAACCTTTACGAGGACAATCAGAAGCCTTATGGTGTGCTATCAAGAAGCCTTCTCTTCCAAGGTCTAAGAACTCAGTTTCTTACCTATTCAGGCTCCTGATTAGGGAAGCACATTCTCATCTGAAGGAAGAAGACCTTGCTTTGCTGAAGGTAAGGACACATGAAGTGAGAGCTGTGGCTACTTCAGTGGCCTTCAAACAGAACCGTTCTCTGCAGAGTGTTATGGATGCAACCTATTGGAGAAGCAAGTCAGTGTTCGCATCATTCTATCTCAAAGATGTCCAGTCTCTTTACGAGAACTGCTACACCCTGGGACCATTCGTAGCAACGAATGCAGTAGTAGGCGGGGGCTCAGCCACTACATTCCCATAATCCCATAACCTTTTTAACCTTTCTCTTGAATACTTTTTATGGGTTTTACGGTCGGCTAAGAAGCCTTCCACATCCTTGTTGATTTGGCGGGTGGTCAATTCTTTCTTGAGAAGCGCCGAGGTTAAAGGTTGTGATGAGGTCCTTTAGTATGGGTTGCAGCCCTTTATACTTCAGCACCTAAGAGTCGTTCAGCATCCTAAGAGGACCGCTACGCTCAGTAAGAAAGACGTACTTAATAAAGGCAGAGTAATGGTTCAAGTCGTCTTCCTTACCAGGTACTTATTTATTTTATGTTATTTTTGAATAACTAATAAAATAAAATACGGGATACTTAGCTTCTTTGTTAACATGTATGCTGGTCTCCACCCACCACCCTGGGTGTGAATCAGCTACATGATTATCGGGTAAGATTAATATTGAAAAATGTTATTTTCATTAGTAAAATAAATTTTTGAATATACTTACCCGATAATCATGATTTAATTGACCCACCCTTCCTCCCCATAGAGAACCAGTGGACCGAGGAAAAAATTGAGGTGGTGTTGACAAGAAGTACTGGAGTACCTGACCACAGATGGCGCTGTGGTGTTCACCCCCACCTGTATAGCGATCGCTGGCGTATCCTGACCGTAGATTTCTGTCGGCAACAGAGTTGACAGCTACATGATTATCGGGTAAGTATATTCAAAAATTTATTTTACTAATGAAAATAACATATCTCATATAAACTATAAAAACTTGAACAGAACAAGAGGAAGAGAAAAAGGATAGAATAATGTGCTGGAGTGTACCCTCAAGCAAGAGAACTCTAATCCAAGACAGTGGAAGACCATGGTACAGAGGCTATGGCATTACCTAAGACTAGAGAACAATGGTTTGATTTTGGAGTGTCCTCTAAGAAGAGCTGCTTACCATAGCTAAAGAGTCTCTTCTACCCTTACCAAGAGGAAAGTGGTCACTGAACAATTACAGTGCAGTAACTCCTTGAGTGAAGGAGAGTTGTTTGGTAATGTGTTGTTAGGTGTATGAGAACAGAGAAGAATATGTAAAGAATAGGCCAGACTATTCAGTGTGTATAGGCAAAGGGAAAATGAACCGTAACCAGAGAGAAGGATCCAATGTAGTATTTTCTGGCCAGTTAAAAGACCCTAAAACTCTATAGCGGTAGTATCTCAATGGGTGGCTGGTGCCCTAGCCAACCTACTACTCATCATCTCCTCTTACGCCTATTGACGCAAAGATTAGATTTCGCCAGTCGTCTCCGTTTTGAGCTTTTAATTCAATACTTCTCCATTCATCATCTACTTCACGCTTTATAGTTCTAAGCCATGTAGGCCTGGGTCTTCCAAATCTTCTAGTGCCTTGTGGAGCCCAGTTAAACATTTTGTGAACTACAGTAATCTCTTGGGGAGTGCAAAGAGCATGCCCAAACCATCACCATCTACCCCTCATCATGATCTTCTCCACATACCACATATGGTACTCGAGTAATCTCTCTTATACTGTAGTTTGCTTCATTTGTGGCTTTCCTTTGGGGCTTTTGGGTTCCCCAACGAAGGAACGACTTTCGAAGGTGCTGACTCTTGGGTCACTGCCGGAGCGTTCAGCTGCCTTCATTGGGGTTGGTCACCCCCTTCCTAACCGAGCTGCCGGATAGGAGTCCCTTCCAGTCGGTTTCATGTCCCAAGCCGATGCTTCCTCCGCAGTTCCACTCCCATCGGAAAAGTTGTAGGTGGGTGGGTTCTCTTTGGAGTTCCAGCCCCGAGTACGATCCTCCCCCGTGGTAAGTGCGCATGCTGAGTTTACTTAGCAGGAGAAACCTGGTGTGCCTCCACCCTACGAGTTTGATTGCCCTTCTCTCCAACGTGAAAGGGCTTCCTCGCTGGAGTGGTACCCCATGAGTACCTCGTAAGGGAGTGTGCAAGTCGTCGCTACCTCACTCTAACCTTTCAGAGTGCCCTGATAATTGCAGCAGCCGACTCTCTGTAGTCGCAGCCCCCATTTCACCATGCCGTCAATGCAGAGTTTCGCGAGCGCTAGACCCTCGGGTCTTGCCTCGAGTGCTTATTCTGTTATTTGCTGGCGATGGAAGCACGCGTTCGCAGACAAGCCAACTTTGCCTTCCTCGTCACTATCTCAGCTTGCTCAGCCTGCTTTCTGCGTGCGAAAAGCAACTTGCTAACCACCTGCAAGTGCTCTTGTGAGTGTTCATGTGTTAATTCACGATGCTTTGGGTCATGAACAAGCACATCCTGGTTGTAAGAGCAGAGACTAGCACTCTGGTGACCTTGCTTGCGCGAGTGGTGAGTTCCTCTCCTGACGGAGGTGTGTTTGTTGCTTCAAATGTGCTTGCTACCACTGAGCCATGCACACATAGCTTAGTGTGCTCTCAAGTGCTACCGCTGGGACACGCACGCATGCCTAAGTGTGCTCTACAAGATAAGTGGTTGTTGGTGACCGCGTTCTCAAAACATCGCTCTTAAGAGCTCTTGCAGCTGTCCCTTCCTTTGCGAAGGACACGCCATGGTTCGAAAAGTTCTTGGAGGCTGTGAAGGAGACTGTCACCAACCCTGCTCCAGTCCAATCATCAATCATCATGGACCATTAACCAACCCATACTTAGTGTCAGGATCTCTCAGTAGTTCCAGTCCACCTGTGGGCCTTAGGCACAAGAGTACTGCCTTCTGGCATGCTCCTCCTCCACCCTCGGAGTCTCCTTTTGCTCAAGGTCACTTGTCTGATCAGCAAAGGATCTCACACTTCAGGCTTAAGTCCAGACCATGTTGAAGAAGGGCCCTCTCCAAGAGCTCCTCAAATGGTCCCCATACTTGTACAGTTGATTCTTACTTGTAGAGAAGGTGTCTCTAGGCAGGAGGCTATTCATCAACCTCTCAGCTCTGAACGAGTTTGTCCATCAGACTCCATTCAAGTTGGAAACTGCAGAAACGGTTAGACAGGCTAACAGACCGAAGGACTTCATGATCACACTGGATCTGAAAGATGCTTACTTACAGATCCTGATCCATCCAGCATCAAGGAAGTATTTACAATTGATCCTACTTGAAGATGATTTACCAGTTTCAGGTTCTATGCTTCAGTCTGTGCACAGCACCTCAAGTGTTCGCAAGAGTGTTCACTTTAGTCTGAACCTGGGACCATGCCAATGGCATTCGCCTTCTTTGTTATCTGTACCATTGATTGATTCTTGCAGATCCTTCTACACCGAGACAGGCTTCTCGCTCTTTTCGTGATCTGGGGACCGTTATGAATTTTCAGATGTCTTCTCTCTAACTAACCTTCACTGAAACTGGTATATCTCTGGATGCAAATAATGCCTACTTGCATCCAGAGATATACCAAAAATGAAAAGTTTTTCCATCCCAAAGCAGAATATAGAGGCTCAAGGAAGTGGCTTACCCTCCCTTTCGCAAGACTTGCTACAAGCACATCTATGGTTACAGCTGTGGGCCCCTTGACGTCCCTGCAGCATCTTGATGCCCATTGGCCGTCTTTACATTCGGTCTCTCCAGTGGCAGCTGAAGAACTTTTTGTCTCTTCACAGGGACCCTTGGGACCTTCGAGTACTGGTAGGGCCAGAGCAGAAGAGGATCTTGAGTTGTTGGGTAGCAAATACTAACATTCTCAAGAGTGTAGATCTCTCGAATTTGATGCTCTTCACAGGTGCATCTAAAGAAAGGTAGGCGGCTCACCTGTTGCAGCACATGGCCTCCAGGCTGTGGTTCAAATCCAATCATCAGTGCCACATAAATCTCCTGCAGATAAGGGCAGCCTTTCTGTCCCTCGAACACTTCAAGGTCATTCCATAGTGTTGATGAATGACAACACAACGGTAGTGGTGTATCTAAACAAGTAAGGAAGTACTTTTTTATGGCAGCTTTACCAACCAACCTTAGAAATTGTGCACTGGATGGAAGACAAGTCGATCTTCCTGTCAGCCTGGTTCATTTCGGGCAAGAAGAATGTTCTTGTGGACAAACTGAGCAGGAAGAGTTGGCTCCGAATGGTCTTTACATCCCCGTATAGCCAACAAGGTCCTGTCTTTATTATGGATTTCAGCAATAATAGACCTATTCACAACGCCTCTCAACCAGAAACTTCCAGTGTACTGTTCACCAGTACCAGATCCCCAGGTATCTTTACAGGATGCCTTCCAACATCTGTGGGGCAACATAGACATCTATGTGTTTCCCCTCCTGTCTAATGAGGCAACTCCTCAACAAGGTGATGGCATCACAAAATCTGTCAATGACCCTGATAGATTCGGTGTGGCAGCATACAGAATGGTATCCAGACCTACTGCTTACATAGGTACTGTGGGAGCTGCCGCCCATCCACAACCTGCTCAGGCAGCCACACGCGAAGATATTCCAAAAATTTGTTGCTTCCGTATGACTAAATGCCTGGAGGTTATCCAGCATCTCCTCTCGCAGAGAGGCTATTCGGATGCAGTGAGGAAATTGATGTCTGGATTCCCAAGAAGTCGTCTATCGCCATCTATTAGGCGTAGTGGACTATCTTATGTGGTTGGTGTTGCAGAGGAGGTGGCTCTCCACTTGATGCCACTATCCCCATGATAGCGTAGTTTCTTTTATACATTAGGGAGGAATGTATCGCTCAGCCTTCAACCTCGTCTTTAGACTGAACGGAGTTAACATTTCCTCTTTGACAGAACTGTCTCTTCTCATATGGAGTTTTGAGCTTATATGCTCCCAGGCGGAAGTTAGACCACCTCCTTGGAAAGTAGTAAGAGTACTGTCCTACGCTCTCTGAAAGGAGCTCCTTACAAACTGCTACTTCAGGGCTCCAATTGTGACTTGACGCTTAAGACGGTTTTCCTTCTCGCCCTTGCCTCTGCTAAGAGGGTTGGCAAGTTGCATGGTTATTCCTACAATGTCTTCTATTCTAGGGGGTAGGAGCAGGTAGCACTCGGCTTTGTCCCTGATTTTGTAGGGAAGTCTCAGGATCTGGCTGTAGAAGACTCTAAGTTTGGGCCATCCTGAATTTTGATTCTCTGTGATGCAACCAATGATCCTGATCAGTTTTTACTGAGTTCTGTAAGAGCACTGAGGCGCCATCTCAAGCGCATATCTGTAGCTCACGCACACGTCAAAAATTTGTTTGCAAGTAAGGGCACGGTTAAGAGGAGAGTCACAAAGAATATGATCTCCGCATGGATTTGGCAAGTCATTGACCGTGCCATTAATTTTGGCTCTTCTCAACGTGATCGCCGACCCAAAGCTCATAACGTTAGGAACATAAGTACGTCCCTAGAATTCAAGAGAATCTTCTCTGTGGAGCTGGTTCTACAACCGAGTGTCTGGCTATGACCGACAAACTTCACCGCCCACTACCTGCAAGACGTAACCCATAGCAACTGTGGTGGCCACTCAACAAGTGGTGTAAGTTACCTCAGCTCCATTACATGACAAGTAGTAGTCAGTCAACGGCAAACATTGCTCGGTGTTAGTCTAGGTTGAATGGACCGAATGACTGGCCTTTTCTTCCTTTGTGTTCCCCTATCTTTGAGCACAGCATCCAGAGGACTCTGCAAGCTGGCCTACCTTCGTGTAGGTAACAACCATTTCCCTTGTGTGATCAGAGAAACTTTATATAGTTATGTCCTCATTCTCCTTGCAATGGGAAGTTGGACAATGTCTAGATTCAAGTATGAAGATGTGTTTATCACTCTCATCTTACCTGGTCAAATCACAGTGCTTGTTTTCCACTCATTCACCATGATTTCCCAGGCTGTCAGCTCTCTAACTTATCAGACTAAGAGTTCATGAGGTGCCAGGGTACCTTTCTTACACTAACAAACTCAAAGCCGTACCCCAGGTCAAGTTCCCCGGCCAGTTGGGGTTAGGACTTCTACCCACCTAAGGATGAGTTTCCGTAGTAAAGAGTGAAGGGTTTGTATTCGTGTAGGAGCAAATGACAAATTTGGAAGCAATTTTTGTTTCTAACTATACAAATATGAGCTCTTTACTTTTACTTGTGCCTCTATCACCTACCAAGAGAGTCCTGCCTGCAATGAAAAATTGACGTATATCACTGGGAAAGTGTGTAAGTGGGGTGGCTGGTCTACCCCTACCCCTGGTAATTAGCCAAAGGCCGTTGACACCTCACGTAAAAGTTTATGGCTAGGTTGCAGCTATGCTGAAAACACATATCAATAGTTAAGAGTTCAAGTTTTTATAGTTAGGAAAAATACAAATTACCGGTACTTCCAATTTTTTTTTATTTTCCAGTCATAACTTCTGGAACTTTAAAATTTGTATAATTTGATAAATACAGATTTCCCATAGGCCTAATTATTTGCATCCAAAAAGTTCAAAATACCAAAATTCTGTTAAGGGTATCTCCTGCATGGTTTAAAAGCTCCTGTCAGTGAAGCTTAGTTCATCTTAATCCATAGAAACCCAGCTATGTATATTCTTACACCTTTGGTTCAGTTTGCAGAACATCAGAACATGTCCTGTAATTGCACAAATATTACTCATTGCATAAAGATTGTTCCAACACAATACAAACCTTTGTTCTTTACTATGTATAGATGTTTCAGCACAAACTGAATTTAGCCATAAAAACTTTTGTGCTAGGTGTCAACAACCCTCTATTAGTTAGGGGGAGTAGTGAGGACTAGACTAACCTCTCCACTCATAGACTCACCCAGTGAGATCCTGCACTTTTTTTTTCACTACGGTCAAGTGCAGACCTATTGTCTCTCCCGTCCGGATTCAATTCTTATTTAATTGGCTGTAAAGACTAAATATTTCACTATCATCACAGGCTCTGCTCTTTGTGCAGATGGCATTACTGCCCGGAGGCTTCTCCTTGCGCTGAGTGTTGGTAGTGGTCCTCCTCCCAGTGGGAGCAATTGGTAGAAGCAGAAAGAAGTCTAAAAGGGACTCTTCGCCTTTGACTTAATCCTCAAAGAGGAATAAGTCCTGAATGATCTCTCTTGCAGCTTATTCTCTCTCCCCTACCTCTTTTAGTTCGGTTTCCTGAAGAGGCTGATCAGATAAGAGCGATGACCATTAGACGCCGGACGACCCTCAGGTCTGTAAGACCACCGCTGCTTCCCCTAGTAAAACAGTGGCTCCTTCCCCCAGTAAAACAGTGGCTCCTTCCCCCCCATGGGAAGTCTAGCTCTCTTTGATGTTCTGTGTTTTAATTGTGGCCTCTCTCAGGACTTTTGGGTTCCCCCACAAAGGAACTTTTGTCGGAAATGTCGAAGCTTGGGGCACAGCAGTAGCCACTGAAGGGGAGTCCCCACCAGTCCGTCTTGTGCCCCAGGCGCATACTTCCTCTGTAATTCATCACCCACTTGAGTAGTTGCAGGCAGGTTCTCTTCAGAGTTCCAGCCTGGTGTGCTCAACCCCCGGAGTTTTCTTTGGAGTTCCAGCTTGCGTTTTGGGGAAGTTTGAGCACAGAATTCTCTCACCCTGAGGTTCTGCTTGAACCTCAACCCTATGAGGATGGTCAGTGCTCTCACAGGCATGAGAAGTCTTCTTCTTTTGAGTGGTCTCCCCTCGAGTTTGTCGTTAGTGTGTGTGTGACTCATCACCATCTCCCTCTAGCTCTCTGGAGCTATGATCTTCGGAGAAATCTGGCAATCTTTCGTGCATAGCAGAAACGCTTCTTACTTTTCATATGTTGCCATCAAAGGACCTGTTCACCTCCTAGTTGATTCAGAATTCCAGTTCTAGAATATTTAATAAGCTGCTCTTTAAGTCCAGGGAACTCAGCAGCATTCGAGTCACCTTCCACCATGTTCCTCTAGGTACCTTGGCCTCTCTGCCCACTTATCTTGTTTACCAATTACTCGGTCTGTGGACACTTTTTGTATCAGGTTATATTGTCAGCTGCCAATTTTAGTGGCATCCAGTTTTGCTAATACTCCTTTTATACTGGCCTTTAGAACTACCCTTCTGCTAGTGACATTGAAGAAGGGATTTTTTGTTGGGTGAAGCCTCTCTACAATGAACTGCAGTTCTCCATCTTACTTTGCTGAATAGCTCCATTCAGTCTCTGGTGTAAAAGGCTGTCTGCACCATTTAACTAGACCCCAGACTGAAGAGCTCGGATCCTTCCCCTTCAGAGGATCAGCCAGGGCTCATGAGCACAGTAGCTTCAAATGGTCTTCCCACTCCTGAAACTTGACCCCTTGGGATGTCGGTCGAGTCCTTAGGTCTCTCAAGTGGACTCTCCTGTAACGGGCATCATTTAGGATTTGACCCCTTGACTGCACACAAGGCTCAGCCTAAGCATTACGTGGAGCGTACCACATGACATGTCGTTTGCCACGATACATTCTCAATGAAGAAATGCATTACTCTTCCTTGGCCAGAGTTTGTGTCCAAGAGTCAAGGTAAGTCTAAAAGGAGTAGTAGAATGTCAGGCTGGTCTCCTATTCGTTTTCCCCCAGTGGAATGAAGCAGTCAATCTGTTGTATGCTAGATCGGACGCTAGATACGTGACACCCTCATGACAAAGCAACTACGGTATCTTTTACAATGAGAAGGATGGATGAAATGTGTGTCATCCATTTCTTGTAATGATACAATATCTATTTTATAGGTTCTTCCATGACTGCTTACCAGTTGTCTGATAGGGATTCAGGCTAACACTGCAACATCTCCATACTCAGGTTGTTAGGAGAATTATAAGTGCAATTACTTTTATTCTTTTCCAAGACCAAAGTACATAGACATTTCCCAGGTCAGTAGACCAACTAGATTGGTTTTAGTGTCTTCATCCTTTTCTAAGGATGTTTATCATACAAGGTCGAAGATTTGTATTACACGTAGGAACAAATCACAATTTTTATCTTTTTATTTTTCCTAACTATACAACCCTGAGGCCTTTAAGTTATACTACTCACCTGAATGACCCTGCAAGTCCTAGGTCAAGGTCAAAGTGAAGGTTACTTACCTACCTGCCACCCGCCAGCAAATACTACAGCATTAAAAGTTTAAACGGCTGTTCCGTCTCTGCCAAAGTCATACTAATATTAAAAGTCTTAGATTTGTATAGTTAGAAAAAATATAAAGTTGATTCAAAACTTCTGTGATATTTCTGATGTAGTATTGTACAGTATTTCCTTAGGCAAACATCTAAGAACTCTTGAAGCAATTTCTAACTGAACCAAAGGGGAAAATTTTAGTTGTTTCGGTACTTCTTCAGAATCCATTTCATTATTTGCCAAATCCACCTGTTCTGTGTCTGATATTGTCAAATGTTTTTAAATTCCTTTGGCTTTTAATTTTACTATTTTTCTGTGGTATTAGAAGTGTTATCAGAATCTGGCATGAATGATAAGGTATATAGCCTAATGATTCATCAGATTATGTATAGTATTTTTGTTGATACCTTTGTCGATCATACAAGCAACATGGTAGATTTTGTCTTTTAAAAAGAAACAAATAATGTGTTAAACCTAATGATTTATTTTGAATTTGTATGGCATTCAGGATTACAGATGACCGTACATGTTACAATTTTTTTAGGGAGATACAATTCATCATCTGCTGAAGCTCAGATTGCTTCAACACAGCGCTGTAAAAAATTTATATTTTATGAATGATTTCTGTAGTTGATTTATATTACTTTACATACAAATAAGACGGCCTTATTGGTAACTGATGCATCTCACTTCTAATTATTTTTTTTTCATTTTATATTTCCATGTCTTCTCATGCCAGGAGGTTGAAGTTGCAAGGTAAATTGAGGCCCTTTTTTTATGTGGGAATGGGAGAGTTGGATCTAAGATTTTGCCCAGTGGTAGATTAACTCATTGTATATTGATAGAAAAATTAGTTACAAGGTTGACTGTGAAGTGTTATGTTACGTACTGCTTGTATGATACTCAATTGATGTTTAGTGACAAAAATTAATTTTTCATCAAAATACTGATGTTCGTTAGAGTGTGTACTGTATCCCTAGATGTACTGATAACTTATGACATAATGTGTGTGTGTGTATATATATATATATATATATATATATATATATATATATATGTATGTATATATATATGTGTGTGTATATATATATATATATATATATATATATATATACAAGTATGTATATATATATATATATATATATATATATATATATATATATATATATATATATATATATATATATAATGTTTGTTTTTATATATTCATATGTATGTATATATATATATATATATATATATATATATATATATATATATATATATATATATATCTCCTGTAGTACCTCAGTTTACAAGCTTACCGTAATATGTTCGGAGATTGAGCTTGTAACCAAAAAAGTTTGTACATGTATTTTAAATTAGTTTTTCCCATAAGAAATAAAGAAATTGACCCAATCCATTTTACAAGTATAAATACACATGTACATTCATTTTTAAAGTTTTCTCAGATTATGGTAGATTTATATACAGTACATGTACTCCTCTTCAAGCGACAGCTGTTCATTTATCTCAGAAGATGTACAGTATGTTCCCTTTATTTACTTCCTAATGAGAGTCATATAAGCATGTAATTGAATTTGTTTATCAACTTTTCTCACCATTTCTCTAGTTGGGACATACTAATAGTGAAGACCCCTTGTGAGGTGATGCTTTAAGGTAATATATAATAATAATAATAATAATAATAATAATAATAATAATAAGAATAGGGAAGTGTGGAATATGGGGAAAGGAAGAGTACCCCTGGATACAAGACAGTTTATAGCTCAAAGGCAGGTACTCGGGATGGGAAATATTAGTTATTATTATTATTAAATGCTAGGCTACAACCCTAGTTGGAAAAGCAGGATGCTGTAAGCCCAGAAAATAGCCCAGTGAGGAAAGGAAACGAGGAAAAATAAAATAATTTAAGAATAGTAACAACATTAAAATAAATATTTCCTATCTAAACTATAAAAACTTTAACAAAACAAGAGGAAGAGAAATTAGATAGAACAGTGTGCCCGAGTGTACCCTCAAGCAAGAGAACTCTAACCCAAGACAGTGGAAGGCCATGGTACAGAGGCTATGGCACTACCCAAGACTAGGAACTTTGACTTCTTAATGTAGGTGAACATATCCATATCCATGCTGAAACAGATATCCTATCTTGCATTTCTATCTCAGTAGTTAGTTCCAGAGGCCTTATTGGTTTCAATTGACAGACATATGATGGTAGGCACAAGTGATCAGGTACCTATTTTTATCAATAACATGGTCTTCCACTGCCTTGGGTTACAGTTCTCTTGCTTGAGGGTACACTCGAGTACACTATTCTACCTTATTTCCCTTCCTTTTGTTTTGTTCAAGTTCTTATAGTTTATATAGGAGATATTTATTTTAATATTGTTACTCTTCTTAAGATATTTTTTTTTTTTACCTTTCCTCACTGGGCTATTTTCCCTGTTGGAGCCCCTGGGTTTATAGCATCCTGCTTTTCCAACTAGGGTTGTAGCTGTGCAAGTAATAATAATAATAATAATAATGCTACCAGTAATGATCCATCTCTACATCAGTCACCAAAATGGATTCTTGAAAAGGCTGATTGACAAAAAAAAAATAAATAAAATAATAAAAAAAAATAAAATTAAAAAAAAGACCAGGAGTTGAATGATATTCAAGGAAATGAAGAGGAATTTCAACAGTATATGATGCTGTCGATCTACTGAATAGAATCTTACGTACTTCTGGCATAAATTCCATCCCTTAAGATGCTAGTATATTTTGACAAGATTTCATATGTAATGTTACATGTATTAATAAGCACAAAGAAGTTAATTTTAAACATTAACACGATAGGGCAAGACAATATTTACCCAAAATTGTGGGGACTACTGTAATTAGTATTTTATCTTTTTTTTACGTAAAGACTAAGTTTTGTAATCTTATTTATTCAAGATCATGAAGATGGTAACTGGAAGATTGATGTGCTATTTGGAAAAAAGGGGGTATTTTGTCACCAACAAAATTCTCAAATCGATGAAAAGAAGACTTGGAACAGGGTGCCAACAGATGTTTGCTTTAAAGGATGAAAGTGGAAATATTATCAACAATAAAGATGGAGTGATAAAAAATGCAGAGGATTTCTATACAATGCTATACAATAGTGGTATAGGAAATAACTTAGCAAATAGAAATAATGAAACACGAGCCGGTATCAAACGCAACAGTAGAAGTTAATAAACCGTTCAGTGGCTACTTTCCTCTTGGTAAGGGTAGAAGAGACTCATGAGCTATGGTAAGCACCTCTTCTAGGAGAAGGACACTCCAAAATCAAACCAATGTTCTCTATCCTTGGGTAGTGCCATAGCCTCTGTGCCATGGTCTTACACTGCTAGAGTTCTCTTGCTTGAGGGTATACTCGGGCACACACTTCTATCTAGTTTCTCTTCCTTTTGTTTTGTTAAAAGTTTTTATAGTTTAAATAGGAATATTTATTTCAATATTGTTACTATTCTTAAAATGTTTTATTTTTCCTTATTTCCTTTTCCCACTGGGCTATTTTCCCTGTTGGAGCCCCTGGGCTTATAGTATCCTGCTTTTCCAACTAGGTTTGTAGCTTAGCTAGTAATAATGATAATAATAATAATAATAATAATAATAATAATAATAATAATAAAAGAGATGAAAAGAGATAAAGTAGCAGGAGAAAATGGCCTAACAAGGGATTTAATAATAAATGGAGGGGATTTCATAATAGTAAAACTCGCTGAACTTTGCACTAATGTCTGTAAGAATGCTTTATACCTAGAGCTAGAAAAAACTTTATTATACTTATTCACAAAAAAGGGAGACACAAAAGACCTGAAAAATTACCATCCAATAAATTTACTCTGTGATATATAAAACGTTTACAGAGATCATGTTAGGCCTATTAGAAAGTCGGCTAGACTTTAGCCAACCAAGAAAACAGGTAGTCTTTAGAAGTGGGTAGTCAACAACTAACCATATCCATGTAATTAACCAGCTAATGGTTAATTACAGAATATGACAAACCGCTATGAGAAAGCTTTTGATTCTGTCAAAACTTCAGCAGTAATGAAAGCTCTTCAAAGACAATAGGTGAATTTTATGTTAAAACGCTTGAAGATATCTATAAAGGAAGTACAGCAATCCTAAAAGTACATATAGTGAGAAAATTGCAAATGTGAAAGGGTTAGACAGGGAGACCCCATCCCCTAAATTATTCACAGCTTGCCTAGTAGTTTCAGAAAATTATATTGGGGAAATGTAGTTAATATTAATGTGGAATACCTTAACAATTTAAGATTTGTAGATAACATAGTTCTCTAGGGAATTATGGAAGGATTGGCCAAAGATTGAATGTTTAAATAGAGAAAGCAGAAATGTACGACTGGAAGGTAATATGAGTGAAACTAAAATAATCTTCAATGAAAATGAAGACAACAAATAAGGGTTGTGGAGGAACCTCTAGAGATTGTCAATGAGTATACGTATCTGAGACGGACAGTAAAGTTTTTCCCCAACACATGAGACCGAAATTAAAAGAAGAATAAGCATGGGATGAAGATCTTTTGATAACTAAATAGAGATTATTAAAAGTAGAATGCCTCTCTATCCAAAGAGAAATGTATTTATTCAGATGGTCCTACCAGTATTAACCCTTTTACCCCCAAAGGACGTACTGGTACGTTTCACAAAACTCATCCCTTCTTCAAACCTATTAACTTATGCATCAGAAACTTGGAGCCTTACTAAAGCCTTAGAGCATAAGTTACTTACAACTCAAAGAGCTGTGGAAAGAATAATGATGGGAAAAACATGAATAGACAAAAAAGAGCAACATGGATATGAGGACAAACTAAAGTAGAGGATTTTTTAACAACATGCAAGAGAACGTAATGGATATGGGCAGGACATACAATAAGAATGACAGACAATAGATGGGCATTAAGAATAACAGATTGAGTCCCTAGAGATTGCAAAAGAAGCAGGGGAAGGAAAAGAAGACGATGGATTGATGAACTAGGAAAGTTTGTGGGCGTGGACTGGCATAGAAAGACCATAAACAGACACAAGTGAAAGGACATGTCTGAGGCCCTTATTCTGCCGTGGACTTATAATGGCTAATGTGTATATATATGTATATTATTTATATGTATATATATAGTATATATATGTATAAATATAGGATATATATGTATATATAGTATATATATGTATTTATATATATACATATATATATACACATTATATATATGTATATACAGTATATACATATATACACGTTATATATATATATATATATATATATATATATATATATATATGCATATACATTATACATATACACATTATATATATATATATATATATATATATATATATATACATGTATATACATGTATATATATATATATATATATATATGCATATACATTATACATATACACATTATATATATATATATATATATATATATATATATATATATATATATATATATACATATATATATATATATATATATATATATACATGTATATATATATATATATATATATATATATATATATATAATGTGTATATGTATAATGTATATGCATATATATATATATATACATTATACATATACACATTATATATATATATACATGTATATATATATATATATATATATATATATATATATATATATATATATATATATGCATATGCGTATATTCATACTTACAGTATATCTATAAAATATTTGTGTATATATGTCAGTATGTTTATACATGTGGTTTTAAACTTAGTTAGATGAATACCAGTCAGTCGTTTAATGGTGTATGTATGGCTTTTACCAATGACTTCGGAGTTTAATGTAAATGAAGAAAAAGAAATGATTACCGATGGACAAGCATACATAGTAGAACTCAGTGACTGCAAAGTATTGGTCATGCAGGACAATGCCCCAGAGACTGATCATATATACATATAATCAGCGCCTAAGCCGCCTCTCCACCCTTGCTAGGACCAAGGAGGACCAGGCAATGGCTGCTGATGAGTCAGTAGATAGACCTATAGGCTCCACCAAACCCCCAATCCTTAGCTCACAATGATGGCTAAGTTGCAGACATTAAAGGAACTAAAGAGTTTGAGCGGGACTCGAACTCTAGTCTGGCGATCACCAGACAAGGATGTTACCAACAACTTGTGTTGCTTATTAACGCATTGAGCAGTGCTTCTCCCTCAGTTAAAGGAGCCAAAAGGGAACTTTAGTTCAAAACCGTCAGGGTGGTAGTAAAGAAGACAGGATTTTTCTTCGCGTGAGATGTAACACAGATGACAAGTTATCTGGACCGTGGACAGATGGCAGGGCAGTCAGCCCAGCTCTGAGCCAGCGATATGATAAGTTGACGAATATTTATGAACATGTGTGATATAGTTGGACTATGTCTGTTTTGTGCTTGTTGCATTTTCTCATTAAAAACGGTTTAAATAAGCAAATGTTATATTATTCCTTTAAAAAGTTTGAGATGGTTATTTTTATATATAGCATCGACTTGGCTCGCTATTTAATTTGATGAAAACGCTTGGAATTATGCGAACTGTTATTTTTTGACACTTAATCGATATATTGTCATAGTGTATTTTTATATATTCATTGAATAAATTCAATTTAAAGAAGGGTTATGTTTACCAATTGGAAACGTCCCTGCCTCTCGATAAACTGGGGCTCGAAACCCGCTCAAACTCGATAGTTTCTTATAGTGTCTGCAACCTGACCATCCTTGTGAGCTAAGGAATGAGGTGTTTGTGGGAGCTTATAGACCTACCCACTGAGTTATCAGCAGCCATTGCCTGGCCATCCCGGGTCCTAGCTGGGCGCTGAGCCACAGCATATATGGTCATTCTCTATGGCATTTTCATTGTCCTTTGCCTCTGCCATTCATGAGCGACCTTTAAAGCTTTAAAATATTTAAAGGTTCGCAATATAATGATGTGAAAGAAGCTGACATACAAGCAGGTCTTGTGATAGTGTTCTTATGAACAAATATAGCTATGCATATGAAGGACTTACTTCATGTGATCATAATGTGTTTGTAATAATAATGTATAAAGTTTTATGATCATGTCTAAGGTTGCTTATCTCGCGTAATTATTATTAATATTATTATTATTATTGTTATTATTATTATTATTATTATTTTAATTTCATTTTTATCATTATTATTATTATTATTATTATTATTATCATTATTATTATTATTATTATTATTATTATTATTATTATTATTACTAGCTAAGCTACAACTCTAGTTGGAAAAGCAGGATGCTTTTAGCCCAGGGGTCCCAACAGGGAAAATAGCCCAGTGAGGAAAGGAAACAATGAAAAAATAAAATATTTTAAGAACAGCAACAACATTAGAATAAATATTTCCTATATAAACTATAAAAACTAACAAAACAAGAGGAAGAGAAATTAGATAGAATAGTGTGCCCGAGTGTACCCTCAAGCAAGAGAACTCTAACCCAAGACAGTGGAAGACCACGGTACAGAGGCTATGGCACTACCCGAGGTTATTAATGTTACTGTTGATGGCTCCCAAAATTCTATATATTGCCAATTTCCGCATTGTGAATTCCATTAGCAATTCTAACGAATGAATTCGGAATTAGTTTCCATTTCATGTCGGATATATATTTTGTAATTGATAGCAATGCCATAATAAAAATTAAAAATACAGTAAACGTTCATTCATTTTTGAAATAGTTTGTTAATTTTAAGTATTTAGCGATTTAAGCAAATCATAGTCTATTTTGAACTTCTTCTTTGAATGCTGCTTTGATGGTAAACTGATAAACTATCATGAGATGACAAACAGTTTCTGTTGTGGCCTATTAGTAACGTCTCTGCCTGGTGAGTCCTGCTCAAACTCGTTAGTTTCTTTAGCGTCTGCAGCCGCACTATCCTTGTAAGCTAAGGATGGGCGTTTGGGGGTATCTATAGATCTACCTGACGAGTCCTTAGCAGCCATTGCCTGGTCCTCCCTGGTCTTAGCTTGGGTGGAGAGGGTACTTGGGCATTGTCCCGCTTTGTAGGGCAATGTCAGTGTCCCATGCCTCCATATGCGGCCTTTAAACCTTTAAACCCATTGCCTTATTGCCTTATTCTATGTTTGGGTTCCCCCAGGTCCCTCAATGTGAGGCATCTCGTATATCCACCAGAGAGTTGCTTATGCATCTTCCAGTCTTGGATGGTCTGGACAGGAGAGAAGAGGGAAAGTATTTTGCCCTTTAATTGTTCAGTGGATCAAGAGTCTGTGGTGTTTTAAGATTTTCTTTATTTTACTTAAAAGTCTATTTTTCTGGTCCCACTCCGTACGAAAAAGCTTCGGAGTTCTGCAGGACCCACGAGATATGTTTACCATTATGTGTAAAGCTCTCTCTCTCTCTCTCTCTCTCTCTCTCTCTCTCTCTCTCTCTCTCTCTCTCTCTCTCTCTCTCTCTCTCTGGGCGCAATAAATTGATTAAAACAAATCTCTCTCTCTCTCTCTCTCTCTCTCTCTGGGCGCAATAAATTGATTAAAACAAATCTCTCTCTCTCTCTCTCTCTCTCTCTCTCTCTCTCTCTCTCTCTCTCTCTCTCTCTCTCTTTGGGCGCAATAAATTGATTAAAACAAATCTCTCTCTCTCTCTCTCTCTCTCTGGGCGCAATAAATTGATTAAAACAAATCTCTCTCTCTCTCTCTCTCTCTCTCTCTCTCTCTCTCTCTCTCTCTCTCTCTTTGGGCGCAATAAATTGATTAAAACAAATCTCTCTCTCTCTCTCTCTCTCTGGGCGCAATAAATTGATTAAAACAAATCTCTCTCTCTCTCTCTCTCTCTCTCTCTCTCTCTCTCTCTCTCTCTCTCTCTCTCTTTGGGCGCAATAAATTGATTAAAACAAATCTCTCTCTCTCTCTCTCTCTCTCTCTCTCTCTCTCTCTCTCTCTCTCTCTCTCTCTCTTTGGGCGCAATAAATTGATTAAAACAAATCTCTCTCTCTCTCTCTCTCTCTCTCTCTCTCTCTCTCTCTCTCTCTCTCTCTCTCTCTCATTTCTTAATTAGTTTGCCTTGTACACTTTTTAAACATTCGGAAAGTCCATACTATCATAACACTCAAAAAAAAAAAAAAAAAAAAAAAAAAAAAAAGTCTTCAACTTCTTACATCATCGGTCATTGTAAAGTCAGGCGAGAACCTATTGTATAATCTTATGACTGCATAATTTAAAGCACTCGAGGAACCCACACCTGAGATGCATTACAGCTCCAATAAACTTTTAACCATCTGGAACTTGTTTCTTGTCTACACTGTTGTATGGTATGTAGCCATTCTCTTAAATATCATGGACATCCGGTTATTATTATTATTATTATTATTATTATTATTATTATTATTAAATGCTAAGCTACAACCCTAGTTGAGTAATTGCACATTTTAAAGATTATTATCCACGCCAACGAAGTTGGAAGGAGGTTATGGTTTTACCCCTGTTTGTTGGTGAACAGCTTCCTGGCCACAATTTTAATGGTAGAGTAATGAAACTTGCATGGATTAACTGTTATGTAAAAAGCTGAAAATTAATAATTTTTGGAAGGGCAAGGTCACGGTCAAAGCAAAATATCCAATTCACGTAATGAGTTATAAGTTTGGACATCGTTGTCACAGAGATTTCAAACTTGGTTCATATTTTAGTGTATGAATATCCACGCCAATTAATACATGTTAAGGTCAAAGGTCAAGGTTGAGAAAACGGTCAAGAAATAAGCTGGTGCGGCGGAGCTCTGCGATCTACTGATGCCCCTCTATAGTCCATTTCTTTTAGCGATGCATATTTGCACTGACTCGCAGCGGTGCCCTTTTAGCTCGGAAAAGTTTCCTGATCGCTGATTGGTTGGAATTATCTCGTCCAACCAATCAGCGATCCGGAAACTTTTCCGAGCTAAAAGGGCACCGCCGCGAGTCGGTGCAAATATGCATCGCTAAAAGAAATGGACTATAGTTGTACCTTGAATAGGCAGCGAATGCAGGGCAATCAGTCCAGGGGGTAATCTAATCTCCGGGTATTGCCCTCCCCCCCCCCCCCTCGATAATCTTGCTCCTCTAGTCATTGTATTTTGCAGTTTCCTAAGGTATACGTTACTCTTGGGTAGTGCCATAGCCTCTGTACCATGGTCTTCCACTGTCTTGGGTTAGAGTTCTCTTGCTTGAGGGTACACTCGGGCCGCACACTTCTATCTTATATCTTATTTCTCTTCCTCTTGTTTTGTTAAAGTTTTTATAGTTTATAAAGTGATATTTATTTTAATGTTGCTCTTCTTAAAATATTTTATTTTTCCTTGTTTCCTTTCCTCACTGAGCTATTTTCCCTGTTGGAGCCCCTGGGCTTGTAGCATCCTGCTTTTTCTACTAGGGTTGTAGCTTAGCAATTAATAATAGTAATAATAATAATAATAATAATAATAATAATAATAATAATACTCTAATGGCTGTTTTTCTGGTCCTATCACACATGGAAATCCTGTGATCTACAGAACTCATAAGATATGTTTGTCGAGTACATTATCAAATTCACATTATCGACGCACTTACGAAACAGGAGTCTTCAGTTCTTCTTGAAAGCCTTAATATATTCAGTCTTTCTGATGTCTAGTTAGAGTTCTCTTGCTTGAGGGTACGCTCGGGCACACTTTTCTACCTTATTTCTCTTCCTCTTTTGTTAAAGTTTTTATAGTTAATATAGGAAATATTTATTCTAATGTCGTTACTGTTTTTAAAATATTTTGATTTTCCTTGTTTCCTTTCCTTACTGAGCTATTTTCCCTGTTGAAGCCCCCTGGGCTTATAGCATCCTGCTTTTCAAACTAGGGTTGTAGCTTAGTAAGTAATGATAATAACATTAATAATAATAATAATAATAATAATAATAATAATAATAATAATAGTGGGAACTTGATATAATCTTCGGGCCGCATATTTAAAAGCTCTATTATTATTATTATTATTATTATTATTATTATTATTATTATTATTATTATTATTATTAAATGCTAAGCTACAACCCTAGTTGGAAGAGCAGGATGCTATAAGCCCAAGGGCCCCAACAGGGAAAATAGCCCAGTGAGGAAAGGAAACAAGGAAAAATAAAATATTTTAAGAAGAGTAATAACATTAGAATAAATGTTTTCTATATAATCGGTAAAAACTTTAACAAAACAAGGGGAACTACAGTAGAGGTATAATTTGACTCCAATAACTTTAAACCATCTGTAACTATTCTCGTATAGACACGATTCGTTGGCTACACGATGTTAACACCAACAATTCTCTTAGATAATTTGGACATCCGGTTCTGATAACCTGATGAATCATTGCACATATCTTAAAGAATAACCACTCGCTGAGATATTACCGCTAAAGAGTTATTAGGTCCTTTAGCTGGGCAGAAAGTACTACATTGGATCCCTCCCTGGTTACGGCTCATTTTTACCTTGTCTACACATACCCTGAATACTCTGGCCTATTCTTTACGCATTTTCTTTTTTCCACCATACACTTAACGACACTAAGCTAACTAAACAATTCTTCACGTAAGTAGTTAATTACTGCACTGTAATTGTTCAGTGGCTACTGGACAGAAAGTACTACATTGGATCTCTCTGGTTACGGCTCATTTTTACCTTGCCTACACATACACTGAATAGTCTGGCCTATTCTTTACACATTTTCTTCTTTTCCCCATACACCTAATGACACTAAGCTAACTAAACAATTCTTCACGCAAGGAGTTTGACCCGTGCAGACGGATAATGAGACGTCGGCATATGGATTTTCTTCATTTATTATAAAAAGATTTGTTCGTAAGTACACATTGCACCCATCTACCCTCTCAGGTGAGGGACTTATCAACTCGAGTGCTCATCGGCAACTCACTACTGCCTTCGTTATCAAAATGCAGATATTGCAAAACATGCAGACACAGGTTTTGTGGAATACTCATGAATATTGAGTTCATTTACCTTGATATATAAGACATCAACATACACGAATTAGGACAAGTATATTACTGCAGTGTAATTGTTCAGTGGCTACTTAACTCTTTGTAATGGTAGAAGAGATCCTTTAGCTATGGTAAGCAGCTCCTCTAGGAGAAGGGCACTCTATAAGATTAAACCAATGTTCTCTAGTCTTGGTCAGTACTATAACTATACCCTCTGTACCATGGTCTTCCGCTACCTTGGAGCTAGAGTTCTCTGGCTTCGAGGGTACACTCAGACACTCTATTCTATATTTCCTTACAGTATTTGTCTTGGTCAGTACTATACCTATACCCTCTGTACTGTGGTCTTCCGCTACCTTGGAGCTAGAGTTCTCTGGCTTGGAGGGTACACTTAGGCACTCTATTCTATATTTCCTTACAGTATTTCTTTTCCTCACTGGGCTATTTTCCCTGTTTTCATCCTTGGGCCTATAAATCCTGCTTTCCCAACTAGGGAGCGTCGTAGCTTAATAAGTAGTACGGCGCCAATGACCTTAGATGTCACGATGCCGGAAAACTTCAAATCAATCATTCAATCAATTAGCAAGTGGTAATAATTATAGGCAGTTGCATGTTTATGATATTGTTTTTCATCTATAACTCTATTTCAATTTTTTTTGAGATTTTCGTCTCCAAATCTTGTTTTTTTTTTTTTTTTTTTTTCATTGCAATTTTTAGCTTCGTTTAAACTCTCAGAACAAAGCCATAGCATTTTTTTTTCTATATGTGCATCACCGATGTTCGTTTATATAGACACACTTCTTGAGGTATTATTATTATTATTATTATTATCATTATTATTATTATTATTAGCCAAGCTATAACCCTGCTTGGAAAAGCAAGATGCTATAAACCCAAGGGCTCCAATAGGGAAAAATAGCCCAGTGAGGAAAGGAAATAGGGAAATAAATAAATGACGAGAACAAATTAGCAATAAATCATTCTAAAAACAGTAACAACGTCAAAACAGATATGTCATATATAAACTATAAAAAGAGTCATGTCAGTCTGTTCAACATAAAAACATTTCCTGCAACTTTGAAGTCCTGAAGTTCCACCGATTCAACTACCCGATTAGGAAGGTCATTCCACAACTTGGTCACAGGTGGAATAAAACTTCTAAAATACTGTATAGTATTGGCCTCATGATGGAGAAGGCCTGGCTATTAGAATTAACTGCCTGCCTATTATTACGAACAGGATAGAATTGTCCAGGAAGATCTGAATGTAAAGGATGGTCAGAGTTATGAAAAATCTTATGCAACATGCATAAAGAACTAATTGAACGACGGTGCCAAAGATTAATATTTAGATCAGGAATAAGAAATACGAATAAGAAATTTAATAGACAAAGATCGCATCCTGTCAATTCTTTGCTATTTTCATATCCATACAATTTGTATTTTGATTTTCACCCATGTTCTTCCATAAGAACACCACTATTTCAAAGTTTTTTTCTTCGAAAGTAAACGAGAAACACAGAGAGAGAGAGAGAGAGAGAGAGAGAGAGAGAGAGAGAGAGAGAGAGAGAGAGAGAGAGAGAGAGAGAGAGATACTGCTAATACGTCTACACTAACTCGTTCTAGGAGAGTTGCACTAGTCAATTCTAGTAATAACACAGTAACACAATTGCCCTAAAGGAGCATGCATCACGATAGTTCTTCACAAAAGCAGTATCTTACTTTTGTATCTTGTTCAGCACTTATCTAATTCGGCTTTCACGCAAAAGACACATTTTCTATTTGACAAACCGTCTGCGAGAACATTTGGTCACTACTGTATAGCTATCATTTATTTCAGTTACATTTTCCATCACTAAAAAATTAAACTTTAAGGGCTGATTTTCTGGTCATATACTTCAGGGTAACCCTACTTTAATATTTTCTATCATGAAATAATGAAACTTAACTCTAAGGGTTGCATTTTCTAGTCCTACTCTCTACAGGACGCCTCGTAGTTAATTTTGTCGTATACATTCCAAGGCATTCAAGCATTTCAGACGGCATATTAAGAAGCTGGTATAATGTATTCACGTCTTTTGTCGCTTCTCTAATGTTAGTTTTATTCTGTTGTCCTCATTCTACCAAATGATTCCAGTGTTTAATTAACTAACGTCGCTTTCATTCTATACTACTCAAGACGCGATCACATACAGTTCCGCTCATGAGGTTTCCAGCTAAGTAACATTCCCCAGTGTAAATAAACAGCTGTATAGTAACCTTGTTTCTCTGAACATGAGAAAAGAAGCCCATGAAATATCTATGCGAGTTTTAAGTCTCGCCTCCTGCAAAGCTTCGTTTGTTATTGCCGAGCGTGTTATCATCCTCAAGGAATCGGCGACGAGCGGACCATAACCTCCTGAAGGGCCTTGACCTCTCCTGCAATGTGGGAACCTGTGGTACCCAACCCTAAACCGTAGTTCCAAGAACGTTATCTATCTTGAATCTGCTGCATTCCTTACTCGTAAGACAGATCCGGTGTTTGAAAGACAGCCTTTGAGTATGTTTGAACTTTGTTTCGACGGTCTGGGAGTTGCGGCAGCTGCTATAACTCAAACGAAACATCGTGCACTTGCAACCCACGCTGGAATGAAACATCGTGCACTTGCAACTGAATGTCCGTTTCCCCCCTCCCTTCCCACATCGTAGATCCCGACCAGGCCTCCCCTCCGGCCCCTCTCCTCCTCACCCGGGAGACTGAGCAGAAGAGTAGAGGGTGTCTGAGGCACCACCACCGCCGGGCTGGTCCTGGTCCTCCTCAGTCCTCCTCCACCTCCTCCTCCTTCTAGCTCAGTCTGTCCCTGACTCTGGTAGGGAACGCTGGTGACGCACTACCGGACCAACGTGTTAGGTGTTTATTATCATCCCTTCCTCTTATTCCATGCCACTACTACTATAACTGTCGCATATTCATTCCTTCCCCCTAACACAATCCACGCTTGACTCGTATTATTCAGCTAACTCATTCCCTCCCCCGCAATCCCAGGGCCTATATGCCTACCTGCAGAAAATTGTATTATACTTGCTCGTCGGATATCGTATCAGTATGGCCTGTTAAACGTCCCGGGCGGTGGCTATGCCTGAAAATTTCCTTCGTAGTGCGGAAGTGGTTAAGAAACGCAGTTTGTGAACGTCATATCTGTTGCTTGGTGTGTCCATGATAGAAGTTTAACGTCGAAAATAGTGAAATAACCCACAACAAAAAGTAGTATTTTAACCAATTGCATTATTGTCCACTGTTAACGTTTGTTGCAAGGTTTAGTGAATGTTTTTATATATATAAAATATATTCTGTGAAGTTTTAAGGAAAGGTCTCATTGCCTCAGTGTTTTGTCCCCGAATTTTCCATTAGTTTTTGAAAAATTATTTTACGACAGTTCAGTGTGACTGACCTAGAGGAAGGTTCTTAACCTCGGCAAGTGACAGACAGAAAGAAAAGTCAGAAAGGAACCATGGAGTATGGGGCAGTCCTTCGTCTGCTTGGCAGGGCCCGTCATGTCAAGGGCGGGCCCTTTTGTACCCTTGCGCCCGCCGCTGTTATCTGCAGGATGCCCAACGTTTTAACTCAGGTGCGTTCTGTAAATTTGTGTGGATTTTTTCCAGATGGTGTACGTGTTGAAGGATTATTACGAGGAAAATGCTTCAATTACAGGATGTATATTATAATGAAATTATGAATCTGGCTGATTATTATTATTATTGTTATTATTATTATTATTATTATTATTATTATTATTATTATTATTGTTATTGTTATTGTTGTTATTATTTTTATTATTATTATTATTGTTATTATTGTTATTATTATTATTATTATTATTATTAGCTAAGCTACAACCCTAGTTGGAAAAGCAAGGTGCTATAAGCCCAAGGGCTCCAACAGGGAAAAATAGCCCAGTGAGGAAAGGAAATAAGGAATTATTATTATTATTATTATTATTATTATTATTATTATTTTTTATTATTATTATTACTGTTATTGTTATTATTTCAAGCTAAGCTACAACCCTAGTTGGATAAGCAAGATGCTATAATCCCAAGGGCTCCAACAGGTAAAAATAGCCCAGCGAGGAAAGGAAGTAAGGAAATAATTAAACGATATAAGTAGCAATGGAACCTGTGAAGAACATGGCAAGATAATAGTCACACTATTAAAAATTTGCCGAAAAAAAAAAAACAGGTGAAACTCCTGGAATAAATGTTGCCAGGCATTTACCGTTTTAAAACCGGATATATTGACGTTAAGGAGTGATATCACGGTCACCAACCCGTCAAAGATAATAACAAAGTAGGGTAAAAATTAACGGTCGCCTGTATTTTACTGAAATACGGCTGAGAACAGTATATTTTTACTGAGAATTTCCGATTAAAATTACGCTTTTTAACAGGGCTATTTTTCCCTATGGAGCCGTTGGGATTATAGCACCTTGCTCTTCCAACTAGTGTTGTAGCTTAGCTACTACTACTACTACTACTGCTGCTACTGCTACTACTAATGATAATGATTCCTTATTTCCTTTCCTCACTCTGCTATTTTTCCCTGTTGGAGCCCTTGGGCTTATAGCACCTTGCTTTTCCAACTAGAGTTGTAGTTAGCTAGTAATAATAATAATAATAATAATAATAATAATAATAATAGTAATAATAATAATAATCATGGCAATAATGATTTAGTTATATTTTATCCACATGGAGGTGTGTCCAATTAGGTTTGGTTGTCATTTATTATTTTAATTAAAATATTACTCTCGGTTTGAGTAATGTATGATGGGATATGTAGATGTGTTGCAACTTTATTAGAAGCAGGATACAGAGCATCCGTTGTTGCCGATGTGCGCCAAAGTAGTAAAGGTGCGTCTTTCGTGAAGTTGGTTCAGTTTCCTCCGCCAACGAAGTTGGAGGGAGGTTACGTTTTACCCCCTGTTTGTTTGTTTGTGAACATCCTCGTGGCCATAATGTTAATCGTAGAGTATTATTATTATTATTATTATTATTATTATTATTATTATTATTATTATTACTTGTTAAGCTATAACCGTAGTTGGAAAAGCAGGATGCTATATGCCCAAGGGCTCCAACAGGGAAAATAGCCTAGTGAGGAAAGGAAATAAGAACGAATTATTATTATTATTATTAAGCTATAACCCTAGTTGGTAAAGCAGGATGCTATAAGCCCAATGGCTCCAACAGGGAAAAATAGCCCAGTGACGAAAAAAAAACTAAAAGAGAAGTTTAAGAATAATAACTTTAAAATAAATCTTTCATATATTAACTATGAAAACTTGAAAATAAGAAGAGGAAGAGAAACGAGATAGAATAGTGTGCTCGAGTGTACCCTCAAGCAAGAGAACTCTACCCTAAGATTAACTGTTATTTGATAATGCAGCAATGGCAGTATAATCTCCCAAGGCAAAATTTCGCATAACAAAGATGCAATAAGCAAATAAACTTTGAAAATTTTGGAGATTATAATTGTGTATAAGCAGCAGATCATAAGTATGACGAGACCGCTTTGACTGAATGATAAGTGAGTGACAGCTTTGATCTTTACAGTGGACTTCGTGTTGAGTGAATTACGCCACCCGGATAAAAAGAACAAAGCATAAACAATAAATCCGGTAACTACGTTACTAGTTTTTAATGAACGTGGTGTTCAAAAGTTCAAAACATTCCACTGTCATAGATAATTCTCTTTCACATCCCACACACGCAGCTGATACTGTTTTTTTCCCCCCTTGAACAAGTCATCCGATAGATAAGGCAATCCACTTCATTGTGTTGTAGAATCTTGAATCAAATTAATGCAACTCTTTTGATTATCTTCAGAACCTTGAAATTGACTTTTGATAGTCTTCATGATAGTCTTCAAAACGTTGAAATTGACTTGTGATAGTCTTCAAAACGTTGAAATTGACTTGAGATAGTCTTCAAAACGTTGAAATTGACTTTTGATAGTCTTCAAAACGTTGAAATTGACTTTTGATAGTCTTGAAAACCTTGAAATTTACTTGTGATAGTCGTTCAAAACGTTGAAATTGAACTTGTGATAGTCTTCAAAACGTTGAAATTGACTTTTGATAGTCTTCAAGACGTTGAAATTGACTGTGCTAGTCTTCAAAACGTTGAAATTGACTTTTTGTAATCTTCAAAACCTTGAAATTGACTTTGTAATCTTCAAAACCTTAAAATTGACTATTTGTAATCTTAAAAACCTTAAAATTGAATAATGATAGTCTTCAAAACCTTGAGATTGACTTGTGATAGTCTTCAAAACCTTAAAATTGACTTTTTGTAATCTTCAAAACCTTAAAATTTAATAATGATAGCCTTCAAAACCTTGAGATTGACTTGTGCTAGTCTTCAAAACCTTGAGATTGACTTATGATAGTCTTCAAAACGTTGAAATTGACTTTTGATAGTCTTCAACCTTGTAATTGACTTTTGATAGTCTAAAAAATCTTGAAATTGACTTTTGATAGTCTTCAAAACGTTGAAATTGACTTGTGATAGTCTTGTGATAGTCTTCAACCTTGTAATTGACTTTTGATAGTCTTCAAAATGTTGATATTAACTTTTTGTAATCTTCAAAATGTTGAAATTGACTTGTGATAGTCTTCAAAACGTTAAAATTGACTTGTGATAGTCTTCAAAACGTTGAAATTGACTTGTGATAGTCTTCAAAACGTTGAAATTGACTTGTGATAGTCTTCAAAACGTTGAAATTTACTTTTGATAGTCTTCAAAACGTTGTAATTGACTTGTGATAGTCTTCAAAACGTTGAAGTTGACTTATGATGGTCTTCAAACGTTGAGATTAACTTTTGATAGTCTTGAAAACCTTGAAATTGACTTGTGATAGTCATCAAAACTTTGAAATTAACTTGAGATAGTCTTCAAAACGTTGAAGTTGACTTTTGATAGTCTTCAAACGTTGAAATTAACTTTTGATAGTCTTCAAAACCTTGAGATTGACTTGTGATAGTGTTCAAAACGTTGAAATTGACTTTTGATAGTGTTCAAGACGTTTAAATTGACTTTTGAATGTCTTCAAGACGTTTAAATTGACTTTTGAATGTCTTCAAAACGTTGAAATTGACTTTTTGTAATCTTCAAAACGTTGAAATTGACTTGTGATAGTCTTCAAAACGTTGAAATTGACTTTTGATAGTCTAAAAAATCTTGAAATTGACTTTTGATAGTCTTCAAAACGTTGAAATTGACTTGTGATAGTCTTCAAAACGTTGAAATTGACTTGTGATAGTCTTCAAAACGTTGAAATTGACTTGTGATAGTCTTCAAAACGTTGAAATTGACTTGTGATAGTCTTCAAAACGTTGAAATTGACTTGTGATAGTCTTCAAAACGTCGAAATTGACTTGTGATAGTCTTCAAAATGTTGAAATTGACTTTTGATAGTCTTCAAGACGTTGAAATTGACTTGTGATAGTCTTCAAACTTGTAATTGACTTTTGATAGTCTTCAAAACGTTGATATTGACTTTTTGTAATCTTCAAAATGTTGAAATTGACTTGTGATAGTCTTCAAAACGTTGAAATTGACTTGTGATAGTCTTCAAAACGTTGAAATTGGCTTTTGATAGTCTTCAAAACGTTGAAATTGGCTTTTGATAGTCTTCAAAACGTTGAAATTGACTTGTGATAGTCTTCAAAATGTTGAAGTTGACTTTTGATGGTCTTCAAACGTTGAAATTAACTTTTGATAGTCTTCAAAACGTTGAAATTGACTTGTGATAGTCTTCAAAACGTTGAAATTGAACTTGTGATAGTCTTCAAAACGTTGAAATTGACTTTTGATAGTCTTCAAGACGTTTAAATTGACTTTTGAATGTCTTCAAAACGTTGAAATTGACTTTTTGTAATCTTCAAAACGTTGAAATTGACTTGTGATAGTCTTCAAAACGTTGAAATTGACTTTTGATAGTCTAAAAAATTTTGAAATTGACTTTTGATAGTCTTCAAAACGTTGAAATTGACTTGTGATAGTCTTCAAAACGTTGAAATTGACTTGTGATAGTCTTCAAAACGTTGAAATTGACTTGTGATAGTCTTCAAAACGTTGAAATTGACTTGTGATAGTCTTCAAAATGTTGAAGTTGACTTTTGATGGTCTTCAAACGTTGAAATTAACTTTTGATAGTCTTGAAAACCTTGAAATTAAAACGTTGAAATTGACTTGTGATAGTCTTCAAAACGTTGAAATTGACTTGTGATAGTCTTCAAAATGTTGAAGTTGACTTTTGATGGTCTTCAAACGTTGAAATTAACTTTTGATAGTCTTGAAAACCTTGAAATTGACTTGTGATAGTCTTCTAAACGTTGAAGTTGACTTTTGATGGTCTTCAAACGTTGAAATTAACTTTTGATAGTCTTCAAAACCTTGAGATTGACTTATGATAGTCTTCAAAACGTTGAAATTGACTTTTGATAGTCTTCAACCTTGTAATTGACTTTTGATAGTCTAAAAAATCTTGAAATTGACTTTTGATAGTCTTCAAAACGTTGAAATTGACTTGTGATAGTCTTCAACCTTGTAATTGACTTTTGATAGTCTTCAAAATGTTGATATTAACTTTTTGTAATCTTCAAAATGTTGAAATTGACTTGTGATAGTCTTCAAAACGTTAAAATTGACTTGTGATAGTCTTCAAAACGTTGAAATTGACTTTTGATAGTCTTCAAAACGTTGAAATTGACTTGTGATAGTCTTCAAAATGTTGAAGTTGACTTTTGATGGTCTTCAAACGTTGAAATTAACTTTTGATAGTCTTCAAAACCTTGAAATTGACTTGTGATCGTTTCAAAACGTCGAAATTGACTTGTGATCGTTTTAAAACGTCGAAATTGACTTGTGATCGTTTCAAAACGTTGAAATTGACTTGTGATCGTTTCAAAGCGTCGAAATTGACTTGTGATCGTTTCAAAACGTCGAAATTGACTTGTGATCGTTTCAAAACGTCGAAATTGACTTGTGATCGTTTCAAAACGTCGAAATTGACTTGTGATCGTTTCAAAACGTCGAAATTGACTTGTGATCGTTTCAAAACGTCGAAATTGACTTGTGATCGTTTCAAAACGTCGAAATTGACTTGTGATCGTTTCAAAACGTCGAAATTGACTTGTGATCGTTTCAAAACGTCGAAATTGACTTGTGATCGTTTCAAAACGTAGAAATTGACTTGTGATCGTTTCAAAACGTCGAAATGGACTTGTGATCGTTTCAAAACATCGAAATTGACTTGTGATCGTTTCAAAACGTTGAAATTGACTTGTGATCGTTTCAAAACGTTGAAATTGACTTGTGAAAGTCTTCAAAACCTTGAAATTGATTAATAGGAATCGCAAGACGAAGCCTGTCGAGTAAATTATGCACGTTATTCCATTTGTGACGAGGAATGGGTATTTCTTTATAACAAGTTATAGTCAGGGACTGGAGTGTGGGCCATTTGTAGCCACTGAATGTCATTTCTCTCTGTTAGGAGTTTGTGGTATCAAGTCAAAAGTTATTACATTTGTTACTGACAATTATACTTTTAAAAAACCGTAACTTTAATCGAAATTTCTCCGTAGAAATATACTGTTCTCAGCTGTATTTCAGTAAAATACACTTGACCGTAATTTTCACCCTACTTTGCTATCATGTTTTACGGGTTGGTGACCGTAATATCACTAATTAACGTCAATATATCCGTTTTTAAAACGGGTGAATATCTGGCAACATTTATTTCATGATTTTTACCGGATTTTCTGCAATTTTTTAAGTGTATATCTAGTCAAATGAAACTGTCCCGTCTTTGGTGGGCTTAATACTTGCCAAAAGATGAATTGCTCAAATGATAACGTGGATTGTTTTATGGTAGTTTGAAGCGTCTTTTACAATGATCACACAAATGTCTAATGTTTCATTTGAATATACAGAAAAAAAAAAAAAAAAAAAAAAAAAAAAAAAAAAAAAAAAAAAAAAAAAAAAAAAAAAAACATTGTAACTGTTTACAAACTTCCGAGAACAAATACCAGTAACTTCTTTGAAGAATTCAGTGTAACTCACTGAGACGATTATCATGGAGAAAAACGAACTATAGTCAATTTCTTTTAATGAAGCGCATTTGCACTGACTCGCAGCGGTGCCCTTTTAGCTCGGAAAAGTTTCCTGATCGCTGATTGGTTAGAATCATCTTGCCTAACCAATCAGCGATCAGGAAACTTTTCCGAGCTAAAAGGGCACCGCTGCGAGTCGGTGCAAATCTGCCTCGCCAAAAAAAATGGACTATAGTTATTTGTGGAGACTTCAATCTTTGGATGGGTGACGCATCAAATCCTGATGCTTTAGTATACATAGTCAATTCTTTTTTAGTTAGGCAGATTTACAACGACTCGCAAGGGTGCCCTTTTAGCTCTGAAAAGTTTCCTGGTTGCTGATTGGTTGGGCAAGATAATTCTAGCCAATCAGATAGCAGGAACCTTTTCCGAGCTAAAAGGGCACCGCTGTGAGTCGGTGCAAATGCGCCTTATTAAAAAAAAAAATTGAGTAAAGTGAGTTATTGGAATCATAATATCGGCGAATAATATCGACTGTGCAACTACTTTAACGGAATGAACAAGATAAAATGACAGTGGAGATCCTGTAGAGTAGAGAGTACACTTAAAAAATTGCATTAGAAAACGGTAAAAATCCTGGAATAAATGTTGCTAGGCATTTATCGTTTTTAAAACGGATATATTGACGTAAAGAAGTGATATTACGGTCACCATCCGTAAAAGTTAATTACAAAGTAGGGTAAAATTACGGCCGCCTGTATTATACTGAAATACGGCTGAGAACAGTATATTTTTTAACCCTTCTGTCAAAGTAAAAAGTCATCACCCAGTCACTGTATCGCCGAATGATGCGCATGAATTACGTAGCTATTGTATTTCAGTCCTTTGAGAACAATAACAGACTGTCATGAGAACAATAACAGACAGAACAGATCATAGTTGGACGGGTTCTGGCCGTGTGCAGCTGAGCAGCTGCTGTCCAAAGCCCCAAACGCTTCGTCGTACGTTTTATCATACGGAAAATTAAAACTTTTTACGCGATGAAAATTATAATAGGCTTTGAAAGCAGTGAATACAAACACGAATGCCGACAAGGAGGATTTTACTGTATTGCTTTCAGGCTTCAGCCATTTGTGGGGGGCAATCAGGGGAAATAAATGACTGAATTATTAATAGATATAAGGTGCAGTTATCTCGGCTCTTGCAGGTGAACTCTGCCCGAGGTCATCAGGACCAGTTATTGTTGAAGGAAATTATCCAGACTTGTCTACAAAAGAAGATATAAACCAAGCACAGTATTGATACTTTTCATGGCACGATTTGGCAATATTATTATTATTATTATTATTATTATTATTATTAGGGAACCTCAGTTTAATAAGAAACTGTTTGGTGTTGTCGTAATTCTCCAGTTTATAATTATAATTATTATTATTATTATTATTATTATTATTATTATTATTATTATTATTATTACAAGCCAAGCTATAATCCTAGTTGGAAAAGCAAGATGCTGTAAGCCCAAGGGCTCCAACATGGAAAAATAGCCCAGTGAGGAAAGGAAATAAGGAAAGAATAAGCTACAAGAGAAGTAATAGATAATCAAAATAAAACATTTTAAGAATAGTAACAACATTAAATTAAATCTTTTATATATAAACTATAAAAACTTCCAAACAAACAAGAGGAAAAGAAATAAGATAGAACATCGTGCCCGAGTGTACCCTCAAGAAAGAGAACTCGAATCCAAGAGAGTGGAAGGCCTTGGTATATAGAGGATAAACGAGCTATATTTGGTGTGAAATGCTGAATGCCTTGGAATGTATACTATAGAATGAATTATGAATGGTTATGTAGAGTTTAGAGTTTCCATTCAGTATAGGACCAGAAAAGCAGCTCTTAAATGAAATAGAAATGATAAGGAGATACATGAAGGAAGCTGGTGCATGTAAGAAATATCTTCTCAGCTTATATCAGCAGAACTAGGATGATCGAGTCTTGCATTTATGTGCATAAGAGAATAGATGAAATCTGTGACGAATATGGATATCCTACATTATATTTATACTTTTTATACTTGGTGAAATCCCTTCGTTAATGCGTAGCTTTCCTCTGAAGAAACTCGTAAAATATACGAATTTCAAGTATTTCGTGAATCCTTAACTTTACATTAAGGGCTGCTCTTCTGATCCTATACTGCAGGGGAACCCTACTTTCTACAGGATCTTTCATAATTAATTTTATCTTATACATTCCAAGGCATTCAAGCATTTCACACCGCATATTGTTCGTTTATCGTTACGGGTGGTTGTGGCCTGATTAGTAACGTCTCTGTCTGGTGTTTGCCAGACGGGGGTTCGAGTCTCGCTCAGACTCGTTAGTGCCATTAGTGTCTGCAACCTTACCATCCTCCTTGTCAGCTGAGGTTGGGGGAGCCTATAGGTCTATCGTTTGCCAGACGGGGGTTCGAGTCCCGCTCAGACTCGTTAGTGCCATTACTGTCTGCACCCTCACCATCCTTGTGAGCTAAGGTTGGCTGGTTTTGGAGAGCCTATAGATCTATCTGGTGAGTCATCAGCAGCCACTGCCTGGCTCTCCCTGGTCCTAGCTTGGATGGAGAGGAGCCTTGGGCGCTGATCATATATGGTCAGTGTCTAGGACATTGTCCTGATTGCTAGGGCAATGTCGCTGTCCCTTGCCTCTGCCATTCATGAGCGACCTTTAAACCTTTAAATCCCCATTATCGAAGCCCTTAGAAAACATAGGCTTCATATCTTGTTTCCTTTTTATCTGGCCCCGTAATTCGATGCGTTGCACAACTGTAAATTGTGTTTGAATAATAATTCGTAATGAATTCAGAATTTTAGAATTACCAACGATGATGCTTTGTATAACCCCAAGTTTAAATATATAAAGACTGCCTATTTCTAAATTCTACTTCAAAGTTTTGTCTTATGAAAATAGTAACCAGCACAGTATTCTATCTTATTCCTCTTCCTCTTGTTTTTTTTTATGGAATTTTTATAGTTTATATATGAATTTTTTATTTTAATGTTGTGACTGCCCTTAAAATATTATATTTTGTTTCTTACTTCTCCTGTCGTTTTTTTTTTTTTATGTTCCCCTATTTCCTTTCCTCACTGCAGGGCTATCTTTCCCTGTTTGAGCCCTTGGACTTATAGCATCCTGCTTTTCTAAGTAGGGTTGTGGCTTAGCTGGTAATAATAATAACAATAATAACAACAACAACAATAATAATAGTAATATCCGTGATATGCATTTGCTGTTACTCCTGATTCCACGTCGAAAAGCTTTGCATCATGGTCAATATTTTTTTCTTTTACAATATCTGAAGAACATCCAATCACTTCATATTAACCAGACAATTTCCACAGACATTTTTTTTTTTTTTATCCTCCTTGAACTTCCATTTTCTTCCCAATATGTCAACATCGCTGACAATTTAATCAAATCTCCACATGATATCTGTCACGTATGGCACACGTCCCTATTTCAACGTAACGTTATCACCTTTATCACGAATAGCTCCTCGAATTTCCGGATCATATCTCGGGGTGATATAGGCAGTTCCACCTTCGGCAGGCGTCAAGAATGTCATTCTTATCTGTGTCGTATCTCACAATTCTGATATCTTTTAAGTGCTTTGGCCACCCAAGTGTTTTTCTCACTGATTGCACATGAAGCTTGTGAAGACTGGGTTACCAACTAATTCTTTTTCATTATCTTTACTGGTATAAGTTTCATTCTTCATTTTTTTGTTCATTTTGAAGGTAGACATCGCTACAGCCTTCATCCAATCATTAATTATTTCATGTTTAATTTTTCCAATGATGTTCTTGTTCAGTGATTTTAGCAGCTTGCTCACTGATTGTTGTTTATTTTTAGCAATAAATATCTGATCAATTTCTACTTTCATTTCAGTAACTATGTATATTGTTCCACATTACTTATTTGTCAACTGCACTTCATTATACATACACACACAGGCTACATACATGGCTTTCGCTTTATATGGTATGTAACGAGCCAAGAGAAGGGTGTGACTCAAAGAAAGGATGAAAGCAACTGAATAACTTTATTACAGACACTCGCCTTTATATACAAAAACTCAATGCAACAAGAAATTTCCTGTTCAACTGGTTAACAGTTAACGGTGAGAAAAACAGGCATTATATCAGGTTCAATGCAACAGGAAATTTCCTGTTCAACTGACACCACGCCGGTTAACTGTTAACGGTGAGAAAAACATACATGTTATTTCATGTTCTGTTTAGTGTGAGGGGAGAGCGTAGATACAAGCATAATATATACACAAAATGAAACGTCGTTACTATGTACGATCGTGTGACACACGGTTGGTACATGTACTTTACTTTAAAGGCAGCTTATCTGGTCCTATAGAGCAGGGGAAAACCTCTACTCTCTACAGGACTTCCACGGTCGTTTTATGATGTTCATTTGGGAGGATTTAACATTTCACAATGCGTATTGCTCGTTTACTGGTTGATCATCACAGTCAAAACACTAGCTGAATAAGAAAGTTTTCAGTACCATCTACAAGTATGCATTTTCTTTGATGCTATACTTTACATAAATCACATCATATCCACTCTTCATGTTTTCCAGATTTACATATGGTATACCCCCAAGTCATAATGTTGTTTTTTTTCATGTGAAAAAAAACCAGTGTTACCAATAAAAGACTTTAATTGATCAAAGAGAGAGAACCCGGCAGACACCACTTTATGATTGGCATCCTTACATCAAAGGTCATTGGCGCCGATATCGTTTATTATAAGTAAAGAACAAAAGAATATTCAATTAAAACCATAAAAACATTTATGTCATCATAAAAGTTAAATAACTTTCAGAAGACCTGCTTCTGAAATAAATGTAAAAATGCCGCAAGCATTGTATGCAGGGTTTAAACTTGGGCATGTGGCCATTACCTTAGATGCTGCTGCTTTTTACTTTAGATTGCCTTAAAAATTTTCCAATTTCCTTAAATTTGAAGCTAGTAGAACCGAAATTACCTTGGAGATATCATTACATTAAAAATTACCATGAAACCATGCAAATTATCTCTAAGGTAATTACCTTAAAAGTTTGAACCCTGATTGTGCGGCACATCATGTCTAGGAAACACCACTTTATGAAGTGTCTTCAGTGTATGAAAAGCTCATGGGCAGATTGGTACTTGTTGAAAGCACCAGAGTTATTCCAGAAAATAATATAATAGTTGCTGGAGTGTTTCCTTTGTTAATGGAAACGGCTAAGGATCAACAAAATATCAGTCAACTAAAATATAAAAATTTGTGTCCTCTAAGTCCATTTTTAACTATTAGGAGGGTGATGTTGGGTTATTACACATGCATTATTCGCGGTCACTTTTGTGAGCTTTTTTCTATTTTCTTTTTTGTGTGATCATTACCTGACGTTTTTAAGCAATTAACTTGCCAAATATTTTCATGCATCAGTCACTTACTGTACTATGAGATTTTCAGTTACTCAGTAGCTGTAGTTTTTGCGTAGTAAGTTGCAGCAGACATTTTTGGATAATTTAATCTGATTAGGTATTTTACATTCTGTTCTGATACCTCGCTATTGCATCTCTAGTCCCCTGTTCTTTAGTGACCCTTGAGTTACGTAACTTCTGGCTGCTGCTTCGTTCCAGTTTTTCCAGTCCACAGTGCTGGTGGCAGAGGAACCCATGACCGTTCTCATCACTTGCATGGGCTGTGAAATTTACCCTTCATTAGTGCCAAATTTTCCTTGGTGTCTACTCTATGTGTCATAAGATGTTCTGATTGTGTTCTCTTCCCTTAAGAGAGGATTCCTTGCTCTAGTTTCCCACAGGATTGGTCGCATGCTTGGATTGGTAATTGCGCGATACGGAACCAAATGACTGGAAACCATGCGATTGGAAACCTCATGATTGGAACTTACTCTCAGTTCAAGTGATTGTTACTTTCGAGTCACCAGGGAACTAGTACACTTGTCTCCTGTCATCTGTTCCTCTCAGTGCTCCCAGCCCAGAGATCTTGCAGCTCCTCTGAATTTTTCAATGCTTCAGATTTTTTTTACGTGCTGACTGTTCCAGCACCTGGATCTTTCCATGCTCATGAGTCCAATCTACTGTAGGACATGAGATCTTTCCACCCTCATTTGTGCAATTAGGATTGGAACACGTGACTTCTCATGTCCTATTTCAGCACTCATACAAGTTCCGAAAGGCCACGTTATGATAGCACGATTGTCGGCAAGGCTCCTCTCCAACCTACGACAGGCAATCATGACACTTATGCCTCACTTTATGGAGGCTAAGGCCCTTTTGGCCACTTAGCCTCTGAAAGTATGAAAACCAGAAGCAGCCAACTCACTTTCATCCCTTCCAATAATTAGGGGATCACTCAGTTCCATTCACTGATCAGCTGGCAAATGTCTAAGGAGATCGCTCAAGGTATGTCAAAGCATCGATTCTATGACACTCGACTTTAGTCTGTTACCTATGAAGGCAGAGATCTTCGTGATTAAGGTCTTTGCACTTATCCGTGTGTTGATGATGAGACATACAGTATCTTGCTATAATAGAGGCTAAATTCTCTTTGGCAGCTTTCTGGCCATCACTCCAGGAGTTCTCGAAGCATTACTTATTAGCAACTAGCATTCCCCTTTCCTTCATGTTAGGAACGACATACTTCTGTTCGTGACTTAGGCCAGTGGAAGGGTCTTGTTTCACAGACTTTTAACAAGCAGTTGTACCTTAAGAAATCAACAAGGTAGAGTTGTTTGCAAGGTTCATCCAGGTAGAAGTACTGTTCGAGCAAATACACTCTGCTGACAAGGACTCCGTGTAAAGATTATCTGTGATCCCTACATCATTACAGTACATGGCAGAGAGGCTTCCTACAAAAGGTTTTCACTATCACTCCTCCATCTCACCATTACAGTATTTGGACAAGAAACTATGTTTCTGCTGCCCGGTTGTTAGTTACACATCTTACAGCCCGGCTGTGTGCTCAGGATAACGAGTCTATATTCATCACTGTTCCTAGGCATGATGACCTCACTAAATGCACTGCCATTTCAACGTGTGATGGTATTCCTTTGCGTAATGGCTATGATACCAGATCACACAATAATGCTTGTTCTTATCGTGCGGCCTCGCCCAAGCTAATAAACAAATGGAACCCCCTCGTGGTTGTGTTTCTTTGTCAGCTCCAACTTACTATCAGGTAGCTTCTACCCCTAAACCTCAACTACTTTGTTCCAACCCAACAGCCATTTGCTATATGAATGACAAACCTGTTATTCTACAGCACCATACTCAAACGAATACTTTGGCTATTGTTCAGAATACTTCAGATTTTACACGTCCTTCAGAACAACAAACGCCTCTTTTTCAGGTATTTCTATTTTTCAAGTTAGCGATAGGAAAAGGGCGTTGGAGCCTTTACCCTCTTTTCCTTGGATGGCCCCCCTATTGGCAGTAGATGACGCCCCAGTGACTAAAATTAGGAGGAGCCCTAACTAAGTTGCCTTCCTTGGAGGGATCCTTCTCTTTGCATAGGTCAAGTTCTGAAAAGGACTTCCCTGTTACTCCTTCACAGACGACTAGAAGTAGAGACACTTGCTCCTAGTGAGCACTTCTCTGATTTTTTTTTTCCATTTCCTTTTCTCTCCATTCACAGAATGTTGTTAGAGAGAGGAAGGACATTTGAGGAAAGGTTAAGTCTTCTGGCGAACCCCTAAGGTGTTACCGCCAATTCCTCTAAACAAGAACCTATTACCGGCTCAGGATCTACTATCGAATCTTTGGATAAACTCGTTACGTGCACTCTTTGGCACAAACTCAGCTGATTTAGGTCCCCTCTAGGTTCCTACGTCAGTTCGGAAACTTCTCACTTTAATAGGATCATAAGTTTAATCTGTTGCTTGGATGGCCCAGATGAGCCTCCTCAAGCACAGATTGCCAATAGGTATTGTGTCATTAACATGATTTTTCCCAATCTCAGACCACTAAACATAGGTTAGATGTGACGCTGTCGAATTAAACTCGTGACACGCTGGATTTATTTAATACACAAGTCTCGGCCTCGGAGTTGCCTCCATTGATACTTGCGCCATAGAAAATTTTATATTCATTTAGGTGCTTATCCGAACCCACTCCCTATTTATGCTGATGTTGCTAACCTGGTACTTAGCATACCTAGTGACAAACTAACTTCCTCACCATCTTCTCTGGACCTGAGATGCAAAACATGGAGGATCAGCTATGTCTGCTGTACAGGTCTTTCCTAGCTGGATCATCAATCAGGAGTAATGTTTTGCTTTGCAGCCACTGAGAACTTATGTAATGAGAATGTCTTTAAGTAAGTTGAGGATCTGTCGAGATCTGGAGACAATGCGCTGGAGTTCCTGCTTCATCAAACAGTCTCCCTATGAGGCAAATGCATCCTTAAAAGATGCGATGCGGTCATGGCATGATGCACTAAACAGTTGTCTCCTAGGGATGCTTTATTTAGATATAAAATGACACCAAAATGAACACACTAATATTAGATTCACCGCAGCTGTTTCAATTAACTTATTTGCATACGTAATCACATGGCACTTTTTGACAAAACACAAAGTAGTTGTTCTTAATTTTCTCTTTTTATGTGAATACGATATTTACCAAATATGGAAAACAATACTTTATGTCATTAGAAAGCTTATTTGTTCAACTAAACATTGAAATATAAATACAGTATGAGTTTGGCTAGAAGTGTGTTCTTGTAAATATCACCTCCGTAACACTATAAAACTTTTTCATAAACTTACACTTTTTATGTACAGTATTTATATGTGTTTTAGAATTTATGTGATTATTGTGAAGTCACTGTAACCATTTTAATTAAATTACTACTTTATATGATTAAAGTTTGACTCATGAAATATTTTTTTACATAATTTTTGTGTATCATTTAGATTTACAAGTACAATGATGATATATCAATTAATACATCGATTGAATTAAAATTTAGTCAGATAAATGGCAAATTTTAATTCAATCTTCTATTTATAATAGTTTATGTGCTCAGGTGAATTAAGTGAAAACATTGGTTGAAAACATTACTCAAATGTTTTTATATTCTTATATATATATTTTGGAATATTTATGGTTGTATAGTTTAACTAATTAAAAAAAAAAGACCAAGATGAGCTCTCTACCATAGAGAACCAAGAAGGTTAATAGATATCAGTGACTTTTGTGGTTAATAGATAGTAGTGACTTCTATGGTTAAAAAATATTAGTGACTTGTATTACAAAGATACACAATCCTCAAGTCAATAAATCTGATCCAAATTCTGACCAAGTAATGTATGCCTTGGAATTCCTTTTAATATTGACCTTCAACAAAGAACTCTATTGTATATGTTGATGATATATATAGATCTTCTTTTACTAGATTAATGTTAAGCTTATGGGTTGCTGTGGCCTGATCGGTAACGTCTCTGCCTGGTGTTTCCCAGTCGGGGGTTCAAGTCCCGCTCAGACTTGTTAGGGCCATTAGTGTCTGCAACCTTACCATCCTTGTGAGCTAAGGTTGGGGGGTTTGGGTGAGCCTATAGGTCTATCTGCTGAGTCATCAGCAGCCACTGCCTGGCCCTCCCTGGTCCTAGCTTGGGTAGAGAGGAGGCTTGGTCGCTGATCATATAATATATGGTCAGTCTCTAGGGCATTGTCCTGATTGCTAGGGCAATGTCACTGTCCCTTGCCTCTGCCATTCATGAGTGACCTTTAAACCTTTAAACCTTTAAGCGCTCATAACCTTGCTATTGAAGCAGGTAGGTGGAACAGAAGAGATCGAGGTCGCCTCCCAATAGAGGGAGAGACTATGCCCTTGTGGCAAGGTACTGCCTGTAGTGGAGTCCTGCCCTATTACACATAGTATACGAACTAATTATAATATAAATTCATTTCATCAAATCCTTGCCAAAGATGTACACAGCACTGAGAAAATTGCCCATTCAATCTTGAACTATTACCCATAGATATATTTTCTTTGGTTTAATATTAATTTTTAATGTTATGTTAAAATGATTTATAGGAAATATGGTTAATGATTTTAATTATGATATATGCTAAGGAACTATTATAAATCATGTAATTTCATGGACTACACAGTATATAAAATAATGTAAATATCCCGATTTTATAGTAGATTAATATTATGTAATTATATTTATTGAAATTTTTTTAATGTAAAATTTGTGGTCAATAAAAATCTATCTATCTATCTATCTATATCAATTATTTTAATGAACTTCTTCCAATTCTCTAATGAATGTTTTTATTCCAGGTAAATACACATTTTTGCTCTCCAGCATCGACACTTGGTGTTGGTATGTCACCTAGAAATGAGCACCCAAGTGATGAGCCAGAGAACGGTTAGAGGTATTTACTAGAAAATTATCTATCTTTTATTTAATATTTTCAGACTGCTTGATTTTCTATTACATCTGCAAATTTATCCATTTTTTTTTTTTTTTTTTGAATCATAGTACCTTTTACTATGTTGGCCCCTATTAATTTCTCATCACTTATTAACATAGCACCCTCATTTCTTTTTCATAATAGACCTGCTTTTGTTAACAACATTCACTTCTTTTTTATTTGCTATATCATTTTATTCCATGATGTATGTCACTGAAGTAGTATGTTATACTCTCCAACTATACTCAATTTTTTTAAATAAGGCGCATTTGCACTGACTTGCATCGGTGGCCTTTTAGCTCGGAAAAGTTTCCTGGTCTCTGATTGGTTAGAATGATCTTGTCCAACCAATCAGCGATCAGGAAACTTTTCCGAGCTAAAAGGGCACCCCTGCGAGTCGGTGCAAATCTGCCTCACTAAAAAGAATGGACTATAGTTATTGATCTTTTGGCTTTGTTTCAAAAGACCATTGTTTGACCTCAGTCAAGGTAGGCTCTATTACAGAGCTAGAAAACATTCCTGCAAATGAACTTATTATTATTATTATTATTATTATTTTTATTATTATTATTATTATTATTATTATTATTATTATTATTATTATTATTATTATTATTATTATTATTACTTGCCAAGCTACAACCCTAGTTGGAAAAGCAGGATGCTATTATTATTATTATTATTATTATTATTATTATTATTATTATTATTATTACTTGCCAAGCTACTACCCTAGTTGGAAAAGCAGAGTGCTATAAGCCCAGGGGCCCCAACAGGGAAAATAGCCCAGTGAGGAAAGGAAAGAAGTAAAAATAAAATATTTTGAGAAGAGTAACAACATTAAAATAAATATTTCCTATATAGAATATAAAAACTAACAAAACAAGAGAAAGAGAAATCAGATAGAATAGTGTGCCTGAGTGTACCCTCAAGCAAGAGAACTCTAACCAAAGATAGTGGAAGACTATCTGCATTGTATTTACACGTGATTTAATATCCCAGCTCACTCATGTATAGAAAATATTGTTTATGCTCGCAACTCTTCTAGGAGAAGGACACTCCAAAATCAAACCATTGTGCTTTAGATTTGGGTAGTGCCATAGCCTCTGCACCATGGCCTTCCACCGTCTTGGGTTAAAGTTCTCTTGCTTGAAGGTACACTCGGGCACACTGTTCAGTCTTATTTCTCTTCCTCTTGTTTTGTTGAAGTTTTTATAGTTTATATGGGAAATATTTATTTAAATATTGTTATTGTTTTTAAAATATCTTATTTTTTCCTTGTTTCCTTTCCTCACTGGCCTAATTTCCCCGTTGGAGCCCTTGGGCTTATAGCATCCTGCTTTTCCAACTAGGGTTGTGGCTTAGCAAGTAATAATAATAATAATAATAATAATAATAATAATAATAATAATAATAATAATAATAATAATAATAATAGAATTCTTGTGTAAGAGACGGTCATAAAACTATTTTACCGTAAGCATACCTTCTCTGTCATTTTGCGTAATAAATGAATAATGAATTACAGTAGGAGAAAAAGTAAGATTGAAATGAAAAGCTGAATCAATTTACTATACAATCCATAAATAGAATATATAGGTTGTGTTAGAAAATAACTGAGCCATCGTAGTGTTATTGAACCATAAGTTTCGTCTGTGTTACACTACTTAAAATAGAAGTTATTCATATAGAAATGTTCGTATTTTTGCATGTTAAAACCATCCAATGTACTGTACTTTCAAATGGTATATGAAACATGACAATTACAATGAGAAAAATGGGGGGATAAAATGAAAGCGGAAAACATGATATGCTTTCACAGGATAAAAAAAATAGAAAATAACTGAGCCATCGTAGAGCGTTATTGAACAATTAAGTTTTCGGACAAGAGCCCGTGTCATGCTACAGGCATTGCAATCTTAACCAACTAACCAACCGTCTTTGTTACTCTACTTATAATAGAAGTTATTCATATAGAAATGTTCATATTTTCACATGTTAAAACCAACCAATGTACTCTACTTTCAAATGGTATATGTAACAATTACAATTATTTGTAAACACACAGTCTGACATGTAATCAATCATTGTACTGTATGCGTAAAATTACGCGTAAGAACAGGCATGAATCGATTTTGCGATGGGCATCTCTACACTGATGACCAGAGTTACCAGGTTTTCTAGGTGAGAAAAGGCCAACTTCTAATGAACAGAGGCTTTAAAAGGCCAAACCATTAGTAGAAAAAGAGCCAATATATAGTATTTAAGACCCACCTTTTTTCATATTACTAAAGGCCAACCAATTTTTAAAAAAGGCCAAATCTGAGTTGTTTTGGGCCTGAAAAAAAGGCCAAACTGGCAACCCTGCAGACTGTCAGACTTTGAGCGTCTTTGCTCATATACTGGATGGAAATCATCCAGAGTGTTCTACAAACACTACGCTAAGCAAGTCCATGAACTGAAGCATTATGTGGTGGCGGCAGGCAGTGTATTAAAACCTGTCGTCTAGTGCTGCGATGAACAGTTAATTGATTGGGACTATCAATTAGGGTGAAAAGGCGTTGACACTTCCAGTGCGGTACCCTTCAAGTGAGTGTCACCATGGTGACACTAAGACTTCTAAATCTCAGGTGTGGAAATACGGGTTTAGTAACTATAAGTACATAAGGTCCTCAACTTACAAACTTAAATTGGTTCCAGGAAGATGTTTGTAAATTGAATTGTTTGTAAGCCAAAATTTGGTTAAATTTTGGCCTAGGGTAGGCCTAACCTGAATACCAAGTATATGATTTCCAGCTGCAAAAGTCAATAGATTGTTGGGTTGCATATGAAATCGATATCAGGTTAAGTTGAAGACCAAAGAATGTTGTTGGATCACCATAAGGTTATGCAAGACGATCAAATTCCTGTACAAAACAGGTTTGACCTGTCACTAATGACATCACAGAAGATATGGAAGATCTTAGTGGAGATTGCTGATCTTGAAACCTCAAAATCAAGATCTACGAGGAAAAATACATTTACTCTCAAGTACAACTCAAAAAAAAAAAAAAAAAAAAAATAAATAATAATAATGACTCCTCTGACATAAATTTACAGGAAAGTTCATTGCTGTGGAAATTGAAGTACCCATACTACTTTGACTCCAGAATTTCTGGAAAATATTTCTGGAAAATGAGTACTTAATTATGTACCAAGTGCCTCATAGGAGCGCATACAGTTACGTGAATGGATGACGCCAAAGTGTGTCATCGGATTACCAGAGGGTTGAACAAGAATACCAGATTGGAGAACAGTTTCGATATACAGTACTTGCCACTAATGACACCACCAAAGATACAGCAGATAATGGAGATGGTTGATCTTGAACACCCAACATTATGTGTAAGAAAAAAATGTATTTGAAAGTGCAACTCCTCCAAGATAAAAAAAAAAGTAAATACCCGTTGAGATACTACTGCTAGAGAGTTATTGGTTCCTCTGACTAGCCACATATTACTTCATGGGATCCCTCTCTGGCTACGGCTCATTTTTCCTTTGCCTACACATTCACCCAATAGTCTGGTCTATTCTTTGTACGTTCTTCTCTGTCCTCATACACCTGGCAACACTAAGATAACCAAACATTCTTCTTCACTGAAGGGGATAACTATTGCTCTGTAATACTTCCTTGGCTACTTTCCACTCAAGATAGAAGAGACTCTTTAGGTATGGTAAGCAGTTCTTCTAGGAGAAGGACACCAAAATCAAACCACTGTGCTCTAGTCTTGCATAATGCCATACCCTCTGTACCATGGTTTATCACTTTCTTGGGTTCGAGTTCTTTTGCTTGAGGGTTCACTCAGGGACTCTATTCTATGTTTCCTCAATTCCTTTCCACACTGGGCCATTTTCCTTGTTAGGGCCATTGTGGTTTTAGCATCCTGCTTTTCAAACTATGGTTGTAGCTTAGCTAATAATAATAGTAAAACCCAAAGATTTTGTCTAGAGTTGATTTATTGGAAGATTTTGTTAAAAGTATCCAATTCAGTTGCGTTGGAACTAGAAATATTTCTTCAACGCCTAGCTTCTGAATCTGAACCTAGCTTCATAACTAATCAAGCTATGAAGCTTATGGTAAAGGTTGATGTCTATAAGAATCCATATGACACTCTAGTAGTTGAAGGAAACCTAACAAACATGGTACCCTTTGAAGAAATAAATTTATTTCCAGGTATAGTCATAACTGGTATATCAAAAATACAGCAACAGAAAATAGAACGGCCCACAAAATATTGAAAACATGAGCAGCGTTAATCATTTGGATGCATGCCACTTTTTTTTTTTTTTTTAGATCCATTAAAAGAGAGAAGCAATTGCATTGAATTTTGATGCTTTGGATTATATCTACTACAATAAAAGATTTACTCAAGCAGCTTGGATTTGCATTATCACATTATAATTCAGTGGGTCATAGTAAATTTAATATAAAATTTTTTATGATAAGAAATCTATCCCTTTCTTGCAAAGGCCTATATATTAGTTTTCTAATTCTGTACCAAACATCTACTTGTAAATGTATGAAAACATGCATAGTAATACCAATACTTAAGCTTGGAATAGATTTTGTAGTAAATTTTTTTTTTTTTATTAGCGAGGCAGATTTGCACCGACTCGCAGCGGTGCCAAAGCTCAGGAAAGTTTCCTGATTGCTGATTGGTTGGACAAGATAATTGTAACCAATCAGCGATCAGGAAACTTTAACCAGCTAAAAGGGCACCGCTGCGAGTCGGTATAAATCTGCCTCGCTAAAAGAAATGGACTGTAGGATTATTATATCATGATGGTTTTTGGGGGCGGCTTACTACTGTGCTTTATTTTATTAGAAATTTTACAGCTGGAAAAACTTTTCAAATAACATTTTATTCGGAATTTTAAAACCTTGACTGAGTGTACCCCAAGGTAGTGCCTTTAAATGGGTCTCTTTCTCTATTGACAATTAATTGTATAGTTACTGAAATACCACAAAGAGTGTAAAGTAGTCTTTTTGTAGACAACTTAGTAATATTATTATTATTATTACTAGCTAAGCTACAACCCTAGTTGGAAAAGCAGGATGCTAGAAGTTCAGGGGCTCCAACAGGGAAAATAGCCTAGTGAGGAAAGGAAAAAAAGGAAAAATAAAATATTTTAAAAAGGTAACAACTCTAAAATAAATGTCTCCTATATAAACTATATAAACTTTAACAATACAACAGGAAGAGAAATTAGATAGAATAGTGTGCCTGGGTGTACCCTCAAGCAAGAGAACTCTAACCCAAGACAGTGGAAGACCATGGTACAGAGGCTATGGCACTACCCAAGACTAGAGAACATTGGTTTGATTTTGGAGTGTCGTTCTCCTAGAAGAGCTGCTAACCATAGCTAAAGAGTCTCTTCTACCCTCACCCAGAGGAAAGTGGCCACTGAACAATTACAATGCAGTACTTAACCCCTTGGGAGAAGAACTGTTTGGTAGTCTGAGTGTTGTCAGGTGTATGAGGACAGAGGAGAATATGTAAAGAATAGGCCAGATTATTCGGTGTATGTGTAGGAAATGATAGAATGAACCGTAACCAGAGAGAAGGATCCAATGTAGTACTGTCTGTCCAGTCAAAAGATCCCGTAACTCTAGTGGTAGTATCTCAACGGGTGGCTGGTGCCCTGGCCAACCTACTACCTACTCTTTGAACAAACTTCACTGTTTACAAAGCATCCTAAATAACTCCCACTCTAAAAATCTAATTTTGGACTGCATCCATTGGTTTCAGATTTTCTGCAGAAAAAAAACCCCAAAGAAATAATGTTTTACAAAAATAGCAGATTGAAGAAAAACCAAGTTACAAATCTTCCATTGGGGAACATTCAAATCCAATCCCGAGATAAGGCAAAATATTTGCGACTGATAATCAATATTCACCTCAATTGGAAAGCACATGTATCTTACATCCAATCTAAGGGTTGCTGTGGCCTGATTGGTAATGCCTCTGCCTGGTGTTTGCCAGTCGGGGGTTGGAGTCCCGCTCAGACTCGTTAGTGCCATTAGTGTCTGCAACCTTACCATCCTTGTGAGCTAAAGTTGGGGGCTTCGGGGAAGCCTATAGGTCTATCTGCTGAGTCATCAGCAGCCACTGCCTGGCCCTCCCTGGTCCTAGCTTGGGTGGAGAGGAGGCTTGGGCGCTGATCAAATAATATATGGTCAGTCTCTAGGGCATTGTCCTGATTGCTAGGGCAATGTCACTGTCCCTTGCCTCTGCCATTCATGAGCGACCTTTAAACCTTTAAATGTAATAATGCTCGTAACCTAATTGTGAAGTTTTATACAGTATGGGATACAAAGAGATCAAGTTTACTGATGACCTATAAAAGCATTAGTCTTGTCAAGAACAGATTATTATTATTATTGTTTTTATTATTATTATTATTATTATTATTATTATTATTATTTTCTAAACTACATCCTTAGTTGGAAAAGCAGGATGCTAAAAGCCCAAGGGCTCCACAGGGAAAAATAGCCCAGTGAGGAAAGGAAACAAGGAAATAAACAAACTGCCAGGGAGGTATTTAACAATTGAAATAGAATATTTTAAGAACGGTAACACTATTAAAATGAAAAATAAATAGATAAACTAAAAGAGAAGTATTTAATAATTAAAAGGAAATGTTTTAAGTACTGTGACAATATTAAAATAAAAAAAAAGCAAGAGTAAGAGAAATAAGAGAACCATCTACTACAACTAAAGATTTGCCCAAGAGTCGCTGGAATTTTCATTATCAAACTGTAGTTCAATGACCTCTGGGAAATGATAAGAAATCTAGCTCTGATGGCAAAGGCCTAACTATAAAAGTTTTACTATCGTTCAGACTGGTGAACGCCAGGCTGGGGTTTTGAGTCCCTTTAGTTCCTTTGGTCGCTGCAACCTCACCATCCTTGTGAGCTAAGGATTGGGGTTTTAGGGGAGCCTATAGGTCTATCTGCTGAGTCATCAGCTGCGATTATCTGGATCTCCTTGGTCCTAGTTTGGATGGAGAGGGGCTTGGGCACTGATCATATGTATATCTGCTGTCTCTAGGGCATTGTCCTGCTTGATAGAGTAATGTTACTGTCCCTTGCCTCTGCTATTCATGAGTGGCCTTTAAACCTTTAAGAAGCATACAGTAGGTTTAATGGGTAAAATTTCAATTTCTCTTCATAAGAGATTTTTATTTCTAACTTTTTCTCTTGATCACAGATTTAATATGTAGCCTAACTACCTTCCTCCTTTCCTCACTGGGCTATTTTTCCCTATTGGAGCCCTTTGGCTTATAGCATTTTGCTTTTCAAACTAGGGTTGTAGCTTGGCTAGTAATAATAATAATAGTAATAATAATAATAATAATCATAATAGTAATAATAAGGAGGGTAGAAGACTCTTTAACTATGGTAAGCAGCTCTTCTGGGAGAAGGAGACTCCCAAATCAAACCATCGTTCTCTCGTCTTGGGTAGTGCCGTAGCCTCTCTGGGAATAGAGTTCTCTTGCTTGAGGGTACACTCGTGCACGCTGTTCTATCCCATTTCTCTTTCTCTGTTTTTTTTTTTTTTTAAGTTTTTATAGTTTATATACGAAAGATTTTATTTGATGTTACTGTTCTTGAAATATTTTATTTTTATTGTTTATTACTTCTCTTGTGATTTGTTTCCTTTCCTCACTGGGCTATTTTTCCCCTGTTGAAGTTCTTGTGCTTATAGCATCTTGCTTTTCCAACTAGGGTTGTAGTAGCTTAGCTTGTAATAATAATAATAATAATAATGATGATGATAATTACAATAATAATAATAATAAACATCATCATCATCATCATCAATTATTCCTCCTGAATTTAAGTGTAGTTTGACTCATTGGATAGTTAATATCATCTCTTTTGATGATAATAAACATCATTCACGTACCTTAGACATATTTTATGCCATTCTCAATCCTCCAAACCTGTTATTTTTATCAGAGTATGAATATGGCTGTGACCAGTGCCCCGTTTTTTCCATGCAACCACCCAATGTTATTAGTTTCACTTTCTTTGGTATCTCCACAGACATTTTAGGAGATCTTGTTAACCGAGGAACTCGTCGAGTTTATTTTCTCAATAGTATTTCAAAAGTTACTGTATGGACATGAGTCGTGGTATGATATTGAAACAATATCCATTAGATTTTGTAGATTTGAGAACAAAACCCTCAGAAGAATATTGGGAGTTAAATGGCAGAACAGGATTGGAAATGAAACTGTGATCGAGATTACTCGAGTGCCAAAAATGGATGAGATGGTGAGGGGTAGATGGAGATGGTTTGAGCGTGCTCTTTGCACTCTATAAGAGAGATTAGTTCAGCAAAATTTCAACTGGGCTTCACAAGGCACTAGAAGAGTTGGAAGACCCAGGCTTACATGGCTGAGGACTACAAAGCGTGAAGTGGAAGATGATGAATGGAGGAGCATTGAATTAAAAGCTCAAAATAGAGACGACTGGCGAAATCTAACCGAGGCCCTTTGCGTCAATAGGCGTAGGAGATGATGATGATTTCAAATGTTTGAAAAACGTTAGTTGAAATGTTTACTTTAGTCGTCCATTATTTGTTAAAAGTCAAAGAATTCCTACGGTCAGCTGAGAAGGATTTTTTGAAATTTTTGATTTAGTAAAAATGTAATTGCTATGTATATATCTATAGTTTAAGATAGATATTATAAACATTTCAATTCTTTGGGTATCACCACTACTGACCAACTCCTTTGAGAAACGGCTCAATGTTGGAAACGTTGCTTAAGGACACTCCAAAATCAAACCATTGTTCTCTAGTCTCGGGTAGTGCCATAGCCTCTGTACCATGGTGTTCCACTGTCTTGAGTTAATTCTCTTGCTTGAGGGTACACTCCGGAACACTATTCTATCGAATTTCTCTTCCTCTTGATTTGTTAAAGTTTTTATAGTTATATAGGAGATATTCATTTTAATGTTAGTCTTCGTTACTCTTCTTAAAATATTTTATTTTTCCTTGTTCCCCTTCCTCACTGGGCTATTTTCCCTGTTGGGGCCCCTGGGCTTATAACAGCTTGCTTTTCAAACTAGGGTTGTAGCTTAGCAAATAATAATAATAATAATAATAATAATAATAATAATAATAACTGCATTATTAGTTATGGATCACCCTAAGGCTCTCAATATAAAACTGAAGACTTGTTTTCCAAGTGCTTCGATAATGTGGATTTGACAATAAACGAGCAATATGCTGTGTGAAATTCTGAGTGCATTGGGATGCACACTGTATAATGAATGAACAGGTCTTGTAGAGAGTAGGGTTCCCCTGCACTATAGGACCAGAAAAGCAGCCCTCAAGACTCATTATGGGAGAAGAACATTTCTGTGCCATGCATGATATTATTATTATTATTATTATTATTATTAATAATATTAAATGCTAAGCTACAACCCTAGTTGGAAAAGCAGGATGCTATAAGCCCAAGGGCTCCAACAGGGAAAATTAGCCCAGTGAGGAAAGGAAACAAGAAAAATAAAATATTCTAAGAACAGTAAAAACATTGAAATAAATATTTCCTATATAAACTATAAAAACTTCAACAAAACAAGAGGAAGAGAAACTAGATAGAACAGTGTACCCGAGTGTACCCTCAAGCAAGAGAACTCTAACCCAAGATAGTGGAAGACCATGTTACAGAGGCTATGGCACTACCCAAAACTAGAGAACAATGGTTTGATTTTGGAGTGTCTTTCTGCTAGAAGAGCTGCTTACCATAGCTAAAGAGCCTCTTCTACCCTTACGAAGAGGAAAGTAGCCACTGAACAATTACAATGCAGTAGTTAGCTCGAATAACCATCTGTGAAAGGGACTTTGGAAGAACACTTTTTGTAAGCAGACTATCATATCTAACGGTATACAATAAGGATATTGGGAGTTAAATAACGTGACAGGATTAGTAATGAAACTATAAGAGAGATTACTCGAGTGCCGTATGTGGAAGAGATCATGATGAGGGGTAGATGGAGATGGTTTGGTCATGCTATTCGCACTCCCCAAGAGAGATTAGTTCACCAAACATTCAGCTGGGCTCCACAAGGCACTAGAAGAGTTGGAAGACCCAGGCCTACATGGCTGAGGACTATGAAGCGTGAAGTAGATGAAGTTGAATGGAGAAGTATTGAATTATAAGCTCAATATAGAGACGACTGGCGACATCTAACTGAGGAGGAGATGATGATGAATGTTATACAAATCATTTCGACCTTTATCAGGAAAAGTCTTTGAAATTTCTTGTCTTTGTAATTGTTTTACGCACTGCTTTTAACTGTACAATTAAAATATTTGAAAATGTAGTGCTGTAATTGCCGTGAAAACTTTGTGAGATTTCGTTCTCAATTATGCTCCTCAAGTGCTTACTGGCTATTACTCGTTTAATACCGTGAATGATATAACCCACCGATTGGTAGGCCACACTCGAGAAGTATGTGACCGTTTTATGAAGTGCCGTAAAGGCTATTTTCCCCTTAGACAAGTGAAGGAAAATCGCCTCTACTGGAAACCGCCCCCTTTTAGTGGCTCCAATTGTGGAGCGGCGTCTCTTATTGCCCCGGTTAAAAATCCTCTTGATTTTGGTCGTTTGGCCAAGCCTTTGGGAACCCCGGTGAATTCCAGTCTCAGAATTCCAGTCTCAGTGGAATGTGGTCCTTCGTATTTTATTGCAGTTATCCTTTTAAGAATCTGGAATCCTTTTTTTGGTAGGAACCAAGCTTGAGGGTATCAAGAGATTTCTTTTTCCTTTTTTTATTGATACGACTTGAAAGTCTTCCCTACCTATAGATTGAATCCTAATTTTCAATCCATTTACTGATATCTTAATTTCATTTTTTTATATCTTTCATTTTCGTGTGGAACCATACAGAAAGGTATCAATTTTTATTTTTTTTTTTATTTTTGTGGATACGACTTGAAAGTCTTCCCAGCTTAGATTGAATTTTAATTTTAATTCCATTTACTACTTTTTTTTTTTTTTATACGACTTGAAAAGTCTTCCCTACCTTAAATTGAATTTTAATTTTCAATTCATTTGCTGATATCTTAACTTCACTTTTTTATATCTTTCATATTTGTGTGGGAGAATTTGGTTAAAAATTTATGTTGATACTGTTTACTTTGGGTGAATTGTTGTAGAAAGATTGTCCTCCAATTTATGTTGAGACAGTTTACTGAAACCGTTTGCTAGGACTGGAAAACCGCGTTTCATCTCGATCTTCTCGATCAGCTGATCGCCCCCTTTTTCTGGGTCACCTAATGACGGCCAAGCGAGCTTTTAAGGTGAGAACGACGTGTGTTCGAAGTGGAGTAATGAAAGAAACGCCATATCCTATTGTGTAGAGTATAGTACTCTATCGATACTATTGCTTATGGAATGCGGAAGACAACATAAAGAAATACGCAGTGCACCAGAAGGGGGCGGAGATTGAGCGGAACAGGGAACCACACCCCCCGAATCTCTCTCTCTCTCTCTCTCTCTCTCTCTCTCTCTCTCTCTCTCTCTCTCTCTCTCTCTCTCTCTCTCTCAATATTTTGCATTACTCCAAAACGCCCCCATACTTGAGAATGCCTTGATGAAGTCACTCGGCTTCAACATGGAATATCTCTCTCTCTCTCTCTCTCTCTCTCTCTCTCTCTCTCTCTCTCTCTCTCTCTCTCTCTCTCTCAATATTTTGACCTTCATGCGATTTTTTTCATAATTTTATTTTCTATGCATTACTCCAAAACACCCCCTTACTGTGAGAATCCCTTGATAAAGTCACTTGGCTTCAGCATGGAAAATCTCTCTCTCTCTCTCTCTCTCTCTCTCTCTCTCTCTCTCTCTCTCTCTCTCTCATGACTGTAATGTGGCAGAGCTGTTTCTGTGTCTCCCCTACCATACTACTCTTTTTATGATGACCATCCTAAGTAGTTGGTTGCATGAAGGTAATTAGGGCTGGTGATTCCTTACATGCTCTCTTTGACAGCGAAGCGGGGATCTCATAAAACCGAAAATGAATTAACTGGTAACTTTTATTTGCTGAAAGGTTAAAAGTGGCTGGTTTCAGTCTCAGTTGTTCCGTGTTCTTCTTCCTATTGTTATTTTGAGGTTTTTATAGTTTATATATGGAAGATTTATTTTAATGTTATTATTGCTCTTAAACTTCTCTTGTAGTTTTTTCCTTATTACCTGTCCTCACTTGGTTATTTTCCCTATTCGGAGCCCTTGGGCTTATAGCATCCCGCTTTTCCAACTAGGTTTTTAGCTTAGCAAGTAATAATAATAATAATAATAATAATAATGATAATAGATACTCACTAATACGTCATCCTGGCAAGCCCAACCCCCAACTGTGGTGCCCAACCACAGCAGTGGCCTCCCTAGTAAACAGCTTAAACTCATGGTCCCGGGCTCTGATCGATCTGCCGCCATGCGAATGCTAGGCGAACACGTTACCACTATGTTAGATAGGGAAATATGAGTAGGGCTTTGTAAATGTCTTTTGCGTGTTGAACGTTTCTGTTGTAACTGCTTAGATAGGACTTTTGATCAGTTTTCAGAAGAGGACATATTGAAGGGGTGTCCTCCCACAATTTTAAAGTTAAACTAGATGGGCAATCAGTAGAGCAAAGACCTCCGCCGCGGCAGCTTATTTCTTGACCTTTTGCTTGACCGTGACCTTTGACCTTAACCTGTATTAATTGGCGTGGATTTTCATTCACTCGAATATGAACCAAGTTTGAAGTCTCTGTGACAACAATGTCCAAACTTATGGCTGATTACCTGAATTGGACATTTTGCTTGACCGTGATCTTGACCTTGACCTTTGACCTTGCCCTTCCTAAATTTAATCATGTACAGCATTTTACACAACAGTTAATCCCTGCAAGTTTCATTACTCTACGATTAAAATTGTGGTCAGAAAGCTGTTCACACATACACACACACACACACACTCAAAACAGGGGGTAAAACATAATCTTCCAACATCGTTGGCGGAACTAATGAAGATTGTCTGAGTGAGCCTAAAAAGGTTTCTCTTGCAATTCATTATAAAGGAAAGTTCATTGGCTGTCATATCAAATCCAAATTTTTGCCGGAGGAGAAACCCTACATCGACTCCCTGACTCTGAATCTGTCTGAACCCAACGTAATAGTTAATTAAGCTACCAAACTCGGTAAAGGTCGAGGCCCACAAGAATCCTTACGATATTCAAGTAGCTTAAGAGACCTAAACTAATAATGTAACCTTTGAAGAAATAAGTTCATATCCTGGGAAGTCGATGATTTTGCGAACGACAAAGAATAAAACTGCCCGCAAAATTTCATGCTGTTACAATGATTGCTTTAAAGATTTAATGGTTTAAAGACCGCTCATGAATGGCAGAGGCAAGAGACAGTGACATTGCCCTAGAGACCTTATTGCATATGATCAGCGCCCAAGCCCCCTCTCCATCCAAGCAAACAAAGGAAGACCAGGCCATGACTACTGATGACTCAGGAGATAGACCTAAAGGCTCCCCCAAACCCCCCATCCTTAGGTCACAAGGATGGTGAGGTTGCAGCGACCAAAGGAACTCCCTGGTCCTAGCTTGGGTGGAGAGCGGGCCTGGGGGCTGTTCATATATGGTCAGTCTCTAGGGCAATTTCCTTCCCAGGGCAATGTCACTGTCCCACAAGGATGGTGAGGTTGCAGCGACCAAAGGAACTCCTTGGTCCTAGCTTGGGTGGAGAGGGCGCCTGGGCGCTGATCATATATGGTCAGTCTCTTGGGCATTGTCCTTCCCAGGGCAATGTCACTGTCCCTTGCCTCTGCCATTCACAAGAGGCCTTTAAACCTTTAGGTATGCTCCCTCCCCCACGGCACAGATGACGACCTGTGCTACTGCTGGTAAGGAAAGTCTCGACTCTTCTGCTCTAGTTATGTCTTTCCTGCCTGTTGAAGACTTAAGGACCATGAAAAGGTCACTCTTTGAATAACCATAGTTCTAGTGTTTACACACTTGAGCCATTCATTCCATCTTCCCCACGATACCATATGAATGAAAAATCTGGCAGTATGAATGAAGATATAAGAGTTTTGTATTGTACAGGCATTATTCATAATATCTGTTATGAAGACTTATTCATTGAAAGCTCTCAACAGATAAGCGTGATGTTCATATTACATCGCCACTTGACCTCACTGTACAGCCTCTAAAACGTTTACAATGCTTCAAGAAGACTCAAATCACTGGCAGTTCTTTTCTGAAACAGCCTCTTAAAACGTTTACAATGCTTCTATAAGGGTAAAATCACTGGCAGTTCTTTTCTGAAACAGCTTCTAAAACGTTTACAATGCTTCAAGAAGGCTCAAATCACTGGCAGTTCTTTTCTGAAACAGCCTCTAAAACGTTTACAATGCTTCAAGAAGGCTCAAATCACTGGCAGTTCTTTTCTGAAACAGCCTCTAAAACGTTTACAATGCTTCAAGAAGGCTCAAATCACTGGCAGTTCTTTTCTGAAACAGCCTCTAAAACGTTTACAATGCTCCAAGAAGACTCAAATCACTGGCAGTTCTTTTCTGAAACAGCCTCTAAAACGTTTACAATGCTTCAAGAAGACTCAAATCTCTGGCAGTTCTTTTCTGAAACAGCTTCTAAAACGTTTACAATGCTTCAAGAAGGCTCGAATCACTGGCAGTTCTTTTCTGAAACAGCCTCTAAAACGTTTACAATGCTTCAAGAAGACACAAATCACTAGCAGTTCTTTTCTGAAACAGCCTCTAAAACGTTTACAATGCTTCAAGAAGACTCAAATCTCTGGCAGTTCTTTTCTGAAACAGCCTCTAAAACGTTTACAGTGCTTCAAGAAAACTCAAATCACTGGCAGTTCTTTTCTGAAACAGCCTCTAAAACGTTTACAATGCTTCAAGAAGACTCAAAGCTCTGGCAGTTCTTTTCTGAAACAGCCTCTAAAACGTTTACAATGCTTCAAGAAGACTCAAATCTCTGGCAGTTCTTTTCTGAAACAGCTTCTAAAACGTTTACAATGCTTCAAGAAGACTCAAATCTCTGGCAGTTCTTTTCTGAAACAGCCTCTAAAACGTTTACAATGCTTCAAGAAGACTCAAATCACTGGCAGTTCTTTTCTGAAACAGCTTCTAAAACGTTTACAATGCTTCAAGAAGGCTCAAATCACTGGCAGTTCTTTTCTGAAACAGCTTCTAAAACGTTTACAATGCTTCAAGAAGGCTCAAATCTCTGGCAGTTCTTTTCTGAAACAGCCTCTAAAACGTTTACAATGCTTCAAGAAGACTCAAATCACTGGCAGTTCTTTTCTGAAACAGCCTCTAAAACGTTTACAATGCTTTTATAAGGGTAAAATCACTGGCAGTTCTTTTCTGAAACAGCTTCTAAAACGTTTACAATGCTTCAAGAAGGCTCAAATCTCTGGCAGTTCTTTTCTGAAACAGCTTCTAAAACGTTTACAATGCTTCAAGAAGGCTCAAATCACTGGCAGTTCTTTTCTGAAACAGCTTCTAAAACGTTTACAATGCTTCAAGAAGGCTCAAATCACTGGCAGTTCTTTTCTGAAACAGCCTCTAAAACGTTTACAATGCTTCAAGAAGGCTCAAATCACTGGCAGTTCTTTTCTGAAACAGCCTCTAAAACGTTTACAATGCTTCAAGAAGACTGAAATCTCTGGCAGTTCTTTTCTGAAACAGCTTCTAAAACGTTTACAATGCTTCAAGAAGGCCCAAATCACTGGCAGTTCTTTTCTGAAACAGCCTCTAAAACGTTTACAATGCTTCAAGAAGACTCAAATCACTGGCAGTTCTTTTCTGAAACAGCCTCTAAAACGTTTACAATGCTTCAAGAAGACACAAATCACTAGCAGTTCTTTTCTGAAACAGCCTCTAAAACGTTTACAATGCTTCAAGAAGACTCAAATCACTGGCAGTTCTTTTCTGAAACAGCCTCTAAAACGTTTACAATGCTTCAAGAAGACTCAAATCACTGGCAGTTCTTTTCTGAAACAGCCTCTAAAACGTTTACAATGCTTTTATAAGGGTAAAATCACTGGCAGTTCTTTTCTGAAACAGCTTCTAAAACGTTTACAATGCTTCAAGAAGGCTCAAATCTCTGGCAGTTCTTTTCTGAAACAGCTTCTAAAACGTTTACAATGCTTCAAGAAGGCTCAAATCACTGGCAGTTCTTTTCTGAAACAGCTTCTAAAACGTTTACAATGCTTCAAGAAGGCTCAAATCACTGGCAGTTCTTTTCTGAAACAGCTTCTAAAACGTTTACAATGCTTCAAGAAGGCTCAAATCACTGGCAGTTCTTTTCTGAAACAGCCTCTAAAACGTTTACAATGCTTCAAGAAGACACAAATCACTGGCAGTTCTTTTCTGAAACAGCCTCTAAAACGTTTACAATGCTTCAAGAAGACTCAAATCACTGGCAGTTCTTTTCTGAAACAGCCTCTAAAACGTTTACAATGCTTCAAGAAGACTCAAATCTCTGGCAGTTCTTTTCTGAAACAGCTTCTAAAACGTTTACAATGCTTCAAGAAGGCTCAAATCACTGGCAATTCTTTTCTGAAACAGCTTCTAAAACGTTTACAATGCTTCAAGAAGACTCAAATCTCTGGCAGTTCTTTTCTGAAACAGCCTCTAAAACGTTTACAATGCTTCAAGAAGGCTCAAATCACTGGCAGTTCTTTTCTGAAACAGCCTCTAAAACGTTTACAATGCTTCAAGAAGACTCAAATCTGTGGCAGTTCTTTTCTGAAACAGCTTCTAAAACGTTTACAATGCTTCAAGAAGACTCAAATCACTGGCAGTTCTTTTCTGAAACAGCTTCTAAAACGTTTGCAATGCTTCAAGAAGACTCAAATCACTGGCAGTTCTTTTCTGAAACAGCTTCTAAAACGTTTGCAATGCTTCAAGAAGACTCAAATCACGGGCAGTTCTTTTCTGAAACAGCTTCTAAAACGTTTGCAATGCTTCAAGAAGACTCAAATCTCTGGCAGTTCTTTTCTGAAACAGCTTCTAAAACGTTTGCAATGCTTCAAGAAGACTCAAATCACTGGCAGTTCTTTTCTGAAACAGCCTCTAAAACGTTTACAATGCTTCAAGAAGACTCAAATCACTGGCAGTTCTTTTCTGAAACCGCTTCTAAAACGTTTACAATGCTTCAAGAAGACTCAAATCACTGGCAGTTCTTTTCTGAAACAGCTTCTAAAATGTTTGCAATGCTTCAAGAAGACTCAAATCACTGGCAGTTCTTTTCTGAAACAGCCTCTAAAACGTTTACAATGCTTCAAGAAGACTCAAATCACTGGCAGTTCTTTTCTGAAACAGCTTCTAAAACGTTTACAATGCTTCAAGAAGGCTCAAATCACTGGCAGTTCTTTTCTGAAACAGCTTCTAAAACGTTTACAATGCTTCAAGAAGGCTCAAATCACTGGCAGTTCTTTTCTGAAACAGCCTCTAAAACGTTTACAATGCTTCAAGAAGACTCAAATCACTGGCAGTTCTTTTCTGAAACAGCTTCTAAAACGTTTACAATGCTTCAAGAAGACTCAAATCACTGGCAGTTCTTTTCTGAAACAGCTTCTAAAACGTTTACAATGCTTCAAGAAGACTCAAATCACTGGCAGTTCTTTTCTGAAACAGCCTCTAAAACGTTTACAATGCTTCAAGAAGACTCAAATCTCTGGCAGTTCTTTTCTGAAACAGCTTCTAAAACGTTTACAATGCTTCAAGAAGACTCAAATCACTGGCAGTTCTTTTCTGAAACAGCTTCTAAAACGTTTACAATGCTTCAAGAAGGCTCAAATCACTGGCAGTTCTTTTCTGAAACAGCCTCTAAAACGTTTACAATGCTTCAAGAAGGCTCAAATCACTGGCAGTTCTTTTCTGAAACATCCTCTAAAACGTTTACAATGCTTCAAGAAGGCTCAAATCACTGGCAGTTCTTTTCTAAATCAGCCTTTATAAGGTTTATAATGCTTTTATAAGGGTAAAATCACTGGCAGTTCTTTTCTGAAACAGCCTCTAAAACGTTTACAATGCTTCAAGAAGACTCAAATCTCTGGCAGTTCTTTTCTGAAACAGCTTCTAAAACGTTTACAATGCTTCAAGAAGGCTCAAATCACTGGCAGTTCTTTTCGGAAACAGCCTCTAAAACGTTTACAATGCTTCAAGAAGACTCAAATCACTGGCAGTTCTTTTCTGAAACAGCATCTAAAACGTTTGCAATGCTTCAAGAAGACTCAAATCTCTGGCAGTTCTTTTCTGAAACAGCCTCTAAAACGTTTACAATGCTTTTATAAGGGTAAAATCACTGGCAGTTCTTTTCTAAAACAGCCTCTATAAGGTTTATAATGCTTCTATAAGGGTAAAATCACTGGCAGTTCTTTTCTGAAACAGCCTCTAAAACGTTTACAATGCTTCAAGAAGGCTCAAATCACTGGCAGTTCTTTTCTGAAACAGCTTCTAAAACGTTTACAATGCTTCAAGAAGACTCAAATCTCTGGCAGTTCTCTTCTGAAACAGCTTCTAAAACGTTTACAATGCTTCAAGAAGACTCAAATCACTGGCAGTTCTTTTCTAAAAAAGCCTCTATGATGTTTATAATGCTTCTGTAAGGTTAAAATCATTGGCAGTTCTTTTCTGAAACAGCCTTTAAAATGTTTTCAATGCCTCAAGAAGGCTCAAATCACTGGCAGTTCTTTTCTGAAACAGCTTCTTAAACGTTTACAATACTTCAAGAAGGCTCAAATCACGTGCAGTTCTTTTCTGAAACAGCCTCTAAAACGTTTACAATGCTTCAAGAAGACTCAAATCACTGGCAGTTCTTTTCTGAAACAGCCTCTAAAACGTTTACAATGCTTCAAGAAGACTCAAATCACTGGCAGTTCTTTTCTAAAAAAGCCTCTATGATGTTTATAATGCTTCTGTAAGGTTAAAATCACTGGCAGTTCTTTTCTGAAACAGCTTCTAAAACGTTTACAATGCTTCAAGAAGGCTCAAATCACTGGCAGTTCTTTTCTGAAACAGCCTCTAAAACGTTTACAATGCTTCAAGAAGACTCAAATCACTGGCAGTTCTTTTCTGAAACAGCTTCTAAAACGTTTACAATGCTTCAAGAAGACTCAAATCACTGGCAGTTCTTTTCTGAAACAGCTTCTAAAACGTTTACAATGCTTCAAGAAGACTCAAATCACTGGCAGTTCTTTTCTGAAACAGCCTCTAAAACGTTTACAATGCTTCAAGAAGACTCAAATCTCTGGCAGTTCTTTTCTGAAACAGCTTCTAAAACGTTTACAATGCTTCAAGAAGGCTCAAATCACTGGCAGTTCTTTTCTGAAACAGCCTCTAAAACGTTTACAATGCTTCAAGAAGGCTCAAATCACTGGCAGTTCTTTTCTGAAACAGCATCTAAAACGTTTACAATGCTTCAAGAAGACTCAAATCTTTGACAGTTCTTTTCTGAAACAGCTTCTAAAACGTTTACAATGCTTCAAGAAGACTCAAATCTCTGACAGTTCTTTTCTGAAACAGCTTCTAAAACGTTTACAATGCTTCAAGAAGACTCAAATCTCTGACAGTTCTTTTCTGAAACAGCTTCTAAAACGTTTACAATGCTTCAAGAAGGCTCAAATCACTGGCAGTTCTTTTCTGAAACAGCCTCTAAAACGTTTACAATGCTTCAAGAAGACTCAAATCACTAGCAGTTCTTTTCTGAAACCCGGCCCTTTAAGGTTTATAATGCTTCTATAAGGGTAAAATCACTGGCAGTTCTTTTCTGAAATAGCCTCTAAAACGTTTACAATGCTTCAAGAAGGTTCAAATCACTGGCAGTTCTTTTCTAAATCAGCCTTTATAAGGTTTATAATGCTTCTATAAGGTAAAATCACTGGCAGTTCTTTTCTGAAACAGCCTCTAAAACGTTTACAATGCTTCAAGAAGGCTGAAATCACTGGCAGTTCTTTTCTGAAACAGCCTCTAAAACGTTTACAATGCTTCAAGAAGGCTCAAATCACTGGCAGTTCTTTTCTGAAACAGCCTCTAAAACGTTTACAATGCTTCAAGAAGGCTCAAATCACTGGCAGTTCTTTTCTGAAACAGCATCTAAAACGTTTACAATGCTTCAAGAAGACTCAAATCACTGGCAGTTCTTTTCTGAAACAGCTTCTAAAACGTTTACAATGCTTTAAGAAGGCTCAAATCACTGGCAGTTCTTTTCTGAAACAGCCTCTAAAACGTTTACAATGCTTTAAGAAGGCTCAAATCACTGGCAGTTCTTTTCTGAAACAGCCTCTAAAACGTTTACAATGCTTCAAGAAGACTCAAATCACTGGCAGTTCTTTTCTGAAACCCGGCCCTTTAAGGTTTATAATGCTTCTATAAGGGTAAAATCACTGGCAGTTCTTTTCTGAAACAGCCTCTAAAACGTTTATAATGCTTCAAGAAGGCTCAAATCACTGGCAGTTCTTTTCTAAATCAGCCTTTATAAGGTTTATAATGCTTCTATAAGGGTAAAATCACTGGCAGTTCTTTTCTGAAACAGCCTCTAAAACGTTTACAATGCTTCAAGAAGACTCAAATCTCTGGCAGTTCTTTTCTGAAACAGCTTCTAAAACGTTTACAATGCTTTAAGAAGGCTCAAATCACTGGCAGTTCTTTTCTGAAACAGCCTCTAAAACGTTTACAATGCTTTAAGAAGGCTCAAATCACTGGCAGTTCTTTTCTGAAACAGCCTCTAAAACGTTTAAAATGCTTCAAGAAGACTCAAATCTCTGACAGTTCTTTTCTGAAACAGCTTCTAAAACGTTTACAATGCTTCAAGAAGGCTCAAATCACTGGCAGTTCTTTTCTGAAACAGCCTCTAAAACGTTTACAATGCTTAAGAAGGCTCAAATCACTGGCAGTTCTTTTCTGAAACAGCATCTAAAACGTTTACAATGCTTCAAGAAGACTCAAATCACTGGCAGTTCTTTTCTGAAACAGCCTTTAAAACGTTTACAATGCTTCAAGAAGGCTTAAATCACTGGCAGTTCTTTTCTGAAACAGCCTTTAAAACGTTTACAATGCTTCAAGAAGGCTCAAATCACTGTCAGTTCTTTTCTGAAACAGCCTTTAAAACGTTTACAATGCTTCAAGAAGGCTCAAATCACTGGCTGTTCTTTTCTGAAACAGCCTCTAAAACGTTTACAATGCTTCAAGAAGGCTCAAATCACTGGCAGTTCTTTTCTGAAACAGCCTTTAAAACGTTTACAATGCTTCAAGAAGGCTCAAATCACTGGCAGTTCTTTTCTGAACAGCCCTTAAAACGTTTACAATGCTTCAAGAAGGCTCAAATCACTGGCAGTTCTTTTCTGAAACAGCCTTTAAAACGTTTACAATGCTTCAAGAAGGCTCAAATCACTGGCAGTTCTTTTCTGAACAGCCCTTAAAACGTTTACAATGCTTCAAGAAGGCTCAAATCACTGGCAGTTCTTTTCTGAAACAGCCTTTAAAACGTTTACAATGCTTCAAGAAGGCTTAAATCACTGGCAGTTCTTTTCTGAAACAGCCTTTAAAACGTTTACAATGCTTCAAGAAGGCTCAAATGACTGGCAGTTCTTTTCTGAACAGCCCTTAAAACGTTTACAATGCTTCAAGAAGGCTCAAATCACTGGCAGTTCTTTTCTGAAACAGCCTTTAAAACGTTTACAATGCTTCAAGAAGGCTCAAATGACTGGCAGTTCTTTTCTGAACAGCCCTTAAAACGTTTACAATGCTTCAAGAAGGCTCAAATCACTGGCAGTTCTTTTCTGAAACAGCCTTTAAAACGTTTACAATGCTTCAAGAAGGCTTAAATCACTGGCAGTTCTTTTCTGAAACAGCCTTTAAAACGTTTACAATGCTTCAAGAAGGCTCAAATCACTGGCAGTTCTTTTCTGAAACAGCTTCTAAAACGTTTACAATGCTTCAAGAAGGCTCAAATCACTGGCAGTTCTTTTCTGAAACAGCCTTTAAAACGTTTACAATGCTTCAAGAAGGCTCAAATCACTGGCAGTTCTTTTCTGAAACAGCCTTTAAAACGTTTACAATGCTTCAAGAAGGCTCAAATCACTGGCAGTTCTTTTCTGAAACAGCCTTTAAAACGTTTACAATGCTTCAAGAAGGCTCAAATCACTGGCAGTTCTTTTCTGAAACAGCCTTTAAAACGTTTACAATGCTTCAAGAAGGCTCAAATCACTGGCAGTTCTTTTCTGAAACAGCCTTTAAAACGTTTACAATGCTTCAAGAAGGCTCAAATCACTGGCAGTTCTTTTCTGAAACAGCCTTTAAAACGTTTACAATGCTTCAAGAAGGCTCAAATCACTGGCAGTTCTTTTCTGAAACAGCCTTTAAAACGTTTACAATGCTTCAAGAAGGCTCAAATCACTGGCAGTTCTTTTCTGAAACAGCCTTTAAAACGTTTACAATGCTTCAAGAAGGCTCAAATCACTGGCAGTTCTTTTCTGAAACAGCCTTTAAAACGTTTACAATGCTTCAAGAAGGCTCAAATCAATGGCAGTTCTTTTCTGAAACAGCCTTTAAAACGTTTACAATGCTTCAAGAAGGCTCAAATCACTGGCAGTTCCTTTCTAAATAGGCCTCTATAGCCTCTATAATGTTTATAATGATTCCATAAGGTTAGAATCATTGGCTACACCGCTGCTTGCAGTTACTCAACAGGCTCTTACAACTTTTACAATGGTTCCCCCTTTCCTCCAAAGCTAAGATTGTATTTTCAAGTGTAAAAAATTTAAAACAGTTTCTGACCTCTCTTGTTATGTGAAGATGCAGTGTCAAAAATTTTATAGATTCCGATTTTTATGATCCTAGCTTTTATGATGAAAGGTCGGGGAATAACTCCTAGGATCATACCTGAATTAATTTGTTATTATTATTATTATTATTATTATTATTATTATTATTACCACCAGCTAAGCAACAACCCTACTTGGAAAAGCAGGATGCTATAAGCCCAGGGGCTCCAGCGGGGAAAAATATCTCGGTGAGGAAAGTAAATAAGGAAATAGATACATTACAAGTGAGATAGACAATTAAAATATAATATTATAACAACAGCAACGACATGAAAATAGGCTTTTTCATATATAAACTATAAAAACTTGAAAAGAAAAATACAAGAGGAAGAGAAATAAGATAGAATAGTGCCCGAGTGTACCTTCAAGCAAGAGAACTCTAATTCAAGACAGTGTAAAGCCATGGTACAAATGCTATTACGCTACCCAAGACTAGAGAACAATGGCTTGATTTTCTAGTGTCCTGCTAGAAGAGCTGCTTACCATATACAGGATATAGTGTGAGAACATTATTAAGGGTTTTTAAGGACTAGAAAAGAAAATTGAAAGTTTAAAAAGGTTATGACCGTAGTCTGCTAGTCAAAGCTAGCAGTGAAACTCAGACCATATTATTCAGAAATTTTAATTCTTATCCTGGTTTCATCCAGAGTGTCTTTTCTCGCCATATCTCTAACCATGCAAAAGGAACAATTTATTTTGGGGATTTGTGAGAGTCTTCAGAAAATGATAAACTGAAGAGGTTTTTTGTCGTGAATATTCTTCCCTTTCAGTTTCTGACTTTTTTCAGGGTCTATTGTTATCGTTTCCCAATGAACCTGACCTCAGATCGTATTGCTATCGACTTCAGGGCATATTGTTTTCGTCTAACGACGAACCTGACCTCAGAGCTTTTTCTTGTGTCGTATTTTCAATTTTGCTTTTCCTGTAAGTTTTGTAGCACTTTCGTAAGTCTCCTAACTCATTTCCTAATTAGTATTCCGCTGTTATTATTATTATTGTTATTATTATTGTTATTATTATTATTATTATTATTATTATTATTATTATTATTATTATTATTCCTTTACCTGTGTCGTATTTTCAATTTTGCTTTTCCCGTAAGTTTTGTAGCACTTTCGTAAGTCTCCTAACTCATTTCCTAATTAGTATTCCGCTGTTATTATTATTATTATTATTATTATTATTATTATTATTACTTGCTAAGTTACAACCCTAGTTGGAAAAGCAGGATGCTATAAGTCTTGGGGCCCCAACAGGGAAAATAGCCCAGTGAGGAAATGAAACGAGGAAACAAAATATTCTAAGAACAGTAGCAACTTAGTAGTTTGACGTTCAGTTATTATCATCATCTCCTCCTACGCCTATTGGCACAAAGGGCCTCGGTTAGATATCCCTCAGTCGTCTCTATCTTGAGGATATAGATCAATACTTCTCCATTCATCATCTCCCACTTCACGCTACATAGCCCTCAGCCACGTGGGCCTGGGTCTCCCAACTCTTCTAGTGCTTTGTGGAGCCCAGTTGAAAGTTTGGGGAACTAATCTCTCTTGGGGAGTGCGAAGAGCATGCCCGAACCATCTCCATCTACCCCTCATTATGAGATCAGTTATTATACTTGTTAACATATCACATTAGAATTCTTTTACAAATTGACATAAAACTAATACACAACTAACTGATTTAAAAAAAAAAATGCGCTTTTCAGGAAATAAAATATTTTTGATACATGAAAATAATGATCAGTTATGATTAAAGTCGTAGAACTTTTACGAATTATGTTGCTGAAATGAGTCGAGATTTGAGTATTTCATTTGTTAATATGTTGCGTTTCTTCTTATTTGTGGATATTTAATTATGAGGTCTTAATTTCCCCATATTATTAATATTATTATTATTATTATTATTATTTACTACTACTACTACTACTACTACTACTACTACTACTACTCTACTACTACTACTACTAGCTAAGCTACAACCCTAGTCGAAAACGGAAGATGCTATAAGCCCAATGACTCCAACAGGGGAAAAATAGCAAGAAAAATAGCCCAGGGAGGAAAGGAAATAAGGAAATGAATGATAGCAGGAAAAATAACCCAGGGAGGAAAGGAAATGAGGAATGAATGATATGAGAAATAATGAACAATTAGATAAAACATTTTAAAAACAGTATCAAGATCAAAGCAGATATTTTCATATATAAACTATAAAAAAAAACTTAAGTCAGCCTCCTGGGGATAGGGGATATTGGGAGATCTCTTGGGATAGAGGGAGGCCTCTTGGGGATAGGGAGGGACTGGTTGGAGGAGGCCTCTTGGGGATAGAGGATGGAGGGAGGCTCTCCTATGTAATAAAGGGACGTCTCTATGGTCATGAGAGCCTGTTAGGAACGCGTTTTAAGTCTCAAGGACTTAATTGTAGCTCTCAACTGCAGGTGTGACGTCATTCTTAAAGTTTAAAGTGAGACTCTCTCTCTCTCTCTCTCTCTCTCTCTCTCTCTCTTAACAGAAGCTTTCTTATCCATTGCAAAAGATCTTATACTCTCTCTCTCTCTCTCTCTCTCTCTCTCTCTCTCTTTTAACAGAAGCTTTCTTATCCCTTGCAAAAGATCTTATACTCCACCTCTCTCTCTCTCTCTCTCTCTCTCTCTCTCTCTCTCTTATCAGAAGCTTTCTTATCCCTTGCGAAAGATCTTATACACCCACTTCTCTCTCTCTCTCTCTCTCTCTCTCTCTCTTATCAGAAGCTTTCTTATCCCTTGCGAAAGATCTTATACACCCACTTCTCTCTCTCTCTCTCTCTCTCTCTCTCTCTCGTATCGAAACTTTCTTATCCCTTTCTAAAGATCTTAAACCTCTCTCTCTCTCTCTCTCTCTCTCTCTCTCTCTCCCCAGAAGACATTGCACGAAAAATTTCATGTATCATTACCGAAACATATTGCTCATAAGTGGAGGTGAGAACTTGACTTGAATATAAGTAGTATTTTCTAAGAATTAGGATATATTTATTTGACTTGAATATTATTTTTTTTTCTATAAGAAAATTATAAGAAGTAGGATATATTTATTGGACTTCAATATTATTTTTTTATAAGAATTCTGTAAGTATCTTCTAAGATGTAAGATATATTTACTTGACTTGAATATTGTTTTTATGGGAATTTTATTCGAATTTTGTAAGAAGTATGATATATTTACTTGACTATTATCATTTTCACAATGTTTTAAATATTTCCTAAGAAGAAGAATATATTTACTTGACTTGAATAGTATTTTTATAAGATTTTATTACTATTTTCTATGAAGTAAGATATATTTACTTGGCTTTTATATATTTTTTATAAGTATTTCTAAGTAGTAGGATATGATTATTTCACTTGAACGTTTATCTGTTATAATAATTTTGTAAGTATTTTCTAAGAAATAGGATATATTCACTTCACTTTGATATTATTTTTATATGATAATTTCATAAGTATTTTCTAAGAAGTAAATAGGATATATTTAGTATATTTATAAGGAATGCCTCTAAAAAGAATGCCTCTAAAAAAACGTTAGAGGAAGAGCATGTAAATTTAGGACTCTAACGTTTCTATTAAAAAAGAAAAAAAAAAAAGCACGTGTGTGTCCAGTAAAAGTTATACAGTACATAGACTCACTTTACTTTAATATATTTAATATTTTTATATAATAATTTCATAAGTATTTTCTAAGAAGTAAGTATGATATATTTCAGTATGTTTATAAGGAACGCCTCTAGAAAAACGTTAGAGGAAGAGCATGTAAATTTTAGGACTCTAACATTTCCCTTATAAAAAAAAAAAAAAAAAAAAAAAAAAAATTGGGTCCAGGTAAAGTTATACAGTACATAGACCCAACATTGAATAGAAGTGCCATGTTCAAAATAGATTGGCAGTGCAACTCGTGCATGTTAGACACACTGTGCCACCCCCAGAACATCGTCGTCAATATCGTTGGGACCCAGTGAGCCAATTTTCAACATTTTATTGGTTTTCGGCAGGGGTAGAACAGAGGTTGAAAACCCCTTTTGATAGAGCTAGCATATCCATTTGAAGGTTTAAAGGAGGCTCATGAATGACAGAGGCAATGGACAGTGACATTGCCCTATCAAGCAGGACAATACCCTAGAGACTGACCATATATACATATGATCAGCGCCCAAGCTAGGACCAAGGAGGGCCAGGCAATGACTGCTAATGACTTAGCAGATAGGCCTACAGGCAAGGGACAGTGACATTGCCCTATCAAGCAGGGCAATACCCTAGAGACTGACCATCTATATATATGATCAGCGCCCAAGGTGGGACCAAGGAGGGCCAGGCAATGACTGCTGATGACTCAGCAGATAGACCTATAGGCTCCCCCAACCCCCCCCCCCATCCTTAACTCACATCCATGGTGAGACCTAGACTTGAGACTGGCCATATATACATAGCATCAGCGCCCAAGCCCCTCTCCACACGAGCTAGGATCGAGGAGGGCCAGGCAATGGCAGATAGACTTATAGGCTCCCCCAAACGCCCCATCCTTTGCTCACAAGGATGGTGAGGCTGCAGCGATCAAAGGAAGTAACGAGTTTGAGCGGGACTCGAACCCCAGTCTGGCTTTCACCAGTCAGGGACATTACCATATCGGCTACCACTACCCATTGAAGGTAGAAGGTTGGTCAAGGCACCAGCCACCTGTTGAGATACTACCGCTAGAGAGTTATTGACCGGCTAGATAGTACTACGTTGCATCCCTCTCTGGTTACGGCTCATTTTTAACGCTTACATGTATACTGAATAGTGTAGCTTATTATTTACACATTCTCCTCTTTCCTCATACACCTGACAACACTAAAATAACCGAAAAATTCTTCTTCTCTTAAAGGTTTAGCCACTGCACTGTCATTCTTCAGTTGATACTTTCCTCTTGGTAAGAGTGGAAGAGATTTTTAGACATGGTAAGCAGGTCTTCTAGGAGAAGGACACTCCAAAATCAAACCATTGGTTTCTAGTTTTGAGGAGTGCTATAGCCTCTGTACCCTGGTCTTCCACTGTTTTGGGTTAGAGCTCTCTTGCTTGAGGGTACACTCGGGCATACTGTTCTATCTAGTTTCTCTTCCTTTTGTTTTTTGAAGTTTTTATTGTTTATATAGGAAATATTTATGTTAATGTTGTTACTATATTTAAAATATTTTATTTTTCCTTGTTTCCTTTCCTCACTGGGCCATTTTCCTTTTTGGGGCCCCTGGGCTTATAGCATCCTGCTTTTCCAACTAGGGTTGTAACTTAGCATTTAATGATAATAATATGTATAAATATATATACATATATATATATATATATATATATATCTGGACACTTATTCTTTATTAGATAAGGGAGATTATTATTATTAGTATTGTTGATATATTCATTGTAGTATTTTATGTCCACATTGCTTTTTAGCAACTATATCTGCCAGCAGTAGAAAAGGAAAAGTTAGTTCCATGACTAAAACATACCCAAGTTTGGTTTCACCTCCCAACCCAAACCTTTTTGATGGACATAATTAATATTCAAATGTCATTTCACCTAACGAAACTGACGACATTTTAGTTCCAGTTAGGCCGGGAGCACACTAGCGACTCTGTGGCGCCACAAAGCCACAGCATTGTGTGGCGGGGATGTGGTCTCCCATAGGTTTCCATTGTTTTCAAAGCCACGCCTGTGGGGGGGATGAGCGACAGAGAGCCACAGTCGCTTGCCACAGTCGCTAGTTTGCTCGGCAAAACTTGAAAACAATGGAAACCTATGGGAGACCACATCCCCGCCACACGATGCTGTGGCTTTGTGGCGCCACAGAGTCGCTAGTGTGCTCCCGGCCTTTACTGTTGTTCTTAAATGCAGGGCAGTTTCAAAGACAACAGAATAGTTGAATGTCTTGGCCGAAGAGCTCTTCTCTACAGGGGCTTGGACGGAGTCTTTAAATGTGAGTCTCTTGTTTGTCCAATAAACCTTATTGTTATTTATTATTATTATTATTATTGTTATTGTTGTTGTTGTTGTTGTTGTTATTAGTATTATTATTATTATTATTATTATTATTATTATTTTTAATATTATTATGATTATTATTATTATCATTAATATTATTATTGTTATATTGTTATTATTATTATTAATATTATTATTATTATTATTATTATTGTTATAATTATTATAATAATTGTTATTATTATTATTATTATTAATTTTATTATTATTATTATTATCATTATTATTATACACATCCATTTGCAGTCTTGCCATGAATCTCTCTCTGATTTACCCTCTACAGAATATGTCCCTCCTTCTTATAAAGCGCCCCACAATTTCTGATGCGTATATGACACACTTTCGATATGAACCGTAAACCTTTGGCCCCGTTTTAAAATGAACTCTTTATCAAGCAATAAAATAGCAACAAATAGCAATATTCCCTCTGCTTCCTTTGCCGTTGCAGCTGTTTTTATTGCACTGCATACTGCAATAAAAGACTTTTTATTTCAAAGTCTTTTCCATAACGTTGTTATCATCACCTCTCTGACTACCAGGTATTTTTATATATGCGTGACTCTGAATATGTATATAGTTTATAGTTTGAAAATCGTAATCCTGAACATTTGTTTCGAGGTGCCACCTGCTTCCTTATTAATTCTTTTTTTTTTATTTATTTTTTTTTTCTTTGCTGGTTATCATATTCCTAGTGTTAATTTTTTCTTGCTGGCTATCACATCCATAGTGTTTTTTTTTTTTTTTTTTTTTTTTGGCTGGCTATCACATTTATAGTGCTATTTTTTTTCCTTTTGCTGGTTATCACATTCATAGTGCTAATTTTCTTTTTTTTTTTTTTTGCTGGTCATCACATTCATAGTGCTAATTTTCTTTTTTTTTTGCTGGTTATCACATTCATAGTGCTATTTTTTTTGCTGGTTATCACATTCATAGTTCAAATTTTTTTCTTCTTTTTGCTGGTTATGACATTCATAGTTCTAATTTTTTTTTTTCTTTTTTTTTTTTGCTGGTTATCACTTTCAGATCCATTTTTTTTTCTCTCTCTCTCTTTGCTGGTTATCACATTCATAGTGCTAAATTTTTTTTTTTGGTTATCTCATTCAGTTCTAATTTTTTTGTTTTTTTTATTTTTTTTTGCTGGTTATCACATTCATAGTTCTATTTTTTTTCTTTTTTTTAATTTTTTTTTGCGGGTTATCACATTCATAGTTCTATTTTTTTTTTATTTTTTTTTTATTTTTTTTTTTGCTGGTTATCACATTCATAGTTCTATTTTTTCTATTTTTTTTCATTTTTTTTTGCGGGTTATCACATTCATAGTTCTATTTTTTTCTATTTTTTTTTTATTTTTTTTGCGGGTTATCACATTCATAGTTCTATTTTTTTTTAATTTTTTTTTTTATTTTTTTTTTTTTTGCGGGTTATCACATTCATAGTTCTAAATCTATTTTCATTCTTTACTTTCTGCTCTTATTAATTCTACATTTATTTTCATTTCTCACTTTTGGCTCCCCTTTTTTCTGGTCATCATATTCATAAATCGAAATCTATTTTTAATCCTCAGTTTGAGCTCCTTATTAATTTATATATATATATATATATATATACATATATATATATATATATATATATATATATGTATATATATATATATATATATGTATATATATGTATGTATATATATATGTATATGTACGTATATATATACATATATATATATATATGTACGTATATATATATATATATATATATATATATATATATGTGTGTGTGTGTAGGTACATATATGTACCTATACCAACACACACACATATATATACAGTATATATATATATATATATATATATATATATATATATATATATATATATATATATATATATATATATATATATATTCTTCTTTTTTGCTGGTCATCACATTCATAGTTTTAAATCTACTTTCATTCCTCACTTTCGACGCTTAAACATTTCATGATTATTGATTCTACTGTTACGACATTTGTATAAAGTTCTGCCAGAGGCACGCTTTTAGCTCTCCCTGTTAATTTCTCTCTATTTCTTTGATTCTTGGAGAGGATGTTCATGATGCCAGTGGCATGTTTAGGTTCGTATTGGAAGCTGGACTTCCTACTCGTTTTGAAATGGTATATTAGAGTTTAATTGTTTTAGTTGTTTTCAAAGTTAGAGCAAATGTTTTTATGTTGACCAGGCTGACATGAGTCTTTCTATATATTATATATGACATATCTGTTTTTGACGTTGTTAATAGTTTATATAGGACATATCTGTTTTGACGCTGTTACTGTTTTTAGAATGATATATTGTTACTTTATTCTTATCATTTATTTATTTCCTTATTTCCTTTCCTCACTGGGCTATTTTTTTCTGTTGGAGCCCTTAGGCTTATAGCATTTTTCTTTTCCAATAATAATAATAATAATAATAATTAAGATATCTATTCATTTCTGTTTTTATCTTAAGTTATAATTACCCAACGAAGTTGGAAGGAGGTTATGTTTTACCACCAGTTTGTTTGTTAGTGTGTTTGTGCGTGTGTTTGTGTATGAACAGCTTCCTGGCCACAATTTTAATCGTAGAGTAATGAAACTTCCAGGGATTAACTGTTAAGTAAAAAACAGGAAATGATTAAATATTGGAAGGTCAAGGTCACGGTCAAGCAAAACGTCCAATTCACGTAATAAGCCATAAGTTTGGACATCCTTGTCACAGAGACTTCAAACTTGGTTCATAGTTGAGTGGATGAAAAGCCATGCCAATAAATACATGTTAAGTTTGAAGGTCATTGTTGAGCGAAAGGTCTAGAAATAAGCTGCCGTGGCGGAGGTCTGCGCTGTATTGATTGCCCCTCTAGTTAGTTGTTTATTAAGCGTTCTCCAATCAGCGTCAGTGACCATTGATGTTGTAACGCCAGATTTTTATCAATCATTCATTCATTCACTGATAAACAGCTCATTATTATTATTATTATTATTATTATTATTATTATTATTATTATTATTATTTTTATTAGCCAAGCTACAACCCTAGTTGGAAAAGCAAGATGCTATAAGTCTAAGGGCTCCAGTAGGGAAAAATAGCCCCGTGAGGAAAGGAAATAAGGAAATAAATAGATGATGAGAACAAATTAACAATAAATCATTCTAAAAACAGTAACAACGTCAAAACAGGCATGTCCTATATAAACTATTAACAACGTCAAAACAGATATATAAACTATAAAAAGACTCAACTCATGTTCTGTGCTGGTCAATAATGAACTTCAAGAATGAGATAAATCAGTTCGTGTTTTAGATTTTGCTTTCTGGTACACATTCCGTTCGTCTCTTATGTGTATTTCTCTTGAGTGTTTCTCGTGACATGAGAGACGCCGAGAGGAAGAGATTTTAAAAGTCTTGCATGAATACAGTCTTCCTTTAACCCTTTTACAGACAGTGGTGAAGTTAATGAAACTTGTGATGTAGTAAAGTCTTTCAAGGCCAAACTAACCTTCGCTCGTTGATATTTATTGCAAAGCTCACATCAAGACCTTTCTATTGAATACCAACTTTCTATTGTTTGCAAGATTTTAAAAGAGAGTTTAATTTTTCAAATTTTAACTAAGTCACCAATGGCAGTGAAAGGGTTAACTTTGTCTACCTATGAGGTTTAAAATTATTATTATTATTATTATTATTATTACCCAAGCTACAACCCCAGTTGGAAGAGCAAGTTGCTATAAGCCCAAGGGCTCCAACTGGGAAAAATAGCCCAGTGAGGAGAGGAAATAAGGAAATAAATAAATGATGAGAATAAATTAACAATATATCATTCTAAAAACAGTAACAACGTCAAAACAGATATGTCCTATAGAAACTATTAACAACGTCAAAAACAGATATGTCATATATAAAATATAAAAAGACTGTATATACAGTATATATATACATAATCATTTATCATCATCAGCCGTAACTAGTCCACTGCAGGACGAAGGCCTCAGACTTGTCCTTCCACTCGCGTTTGTTTATGGTCTTTCCATGCCAGTCTATACTCGCAAATTTTCTTAGCTCGTTAATTTATCGTCTTCTCTCCCTCCCCCTGCTCCTTTTGTAAGCTACAGAGGTCCAGATATGATTGCATACATTATATAGATATACATATATATATATATATATATATATATATATATATATATATATATATATATATATATATATATATAGCTTATACTGTATATATATATACATATATATACATAAATTATTATTATAGTGTATATATTGTATAGGCTATGCGTACATATATATATATATATATATATATATATATATTATATATATATATATATGTGTGTGTGTGTATGTATAGTTATAGACTCTATATCCAAATACATATGTAGATATCAAGACAGCTTTCCCTGTTGGAGCCTCTGGGCTTATAGCATCCTGCTTTTCCAACTAGGGTTATAGCTTAGGAAGTAATAATAATAATAATAATAATAATAATAATAATAATAATAATAATAATAATAATAATTCCAAGTCCAACACGAAATCAACCTATTTCTACCCTGATAGCTCATTAGTGAGTTTGTATCACGTGGCTATATATGATAATCATTTGTCACTAACACATGTGGCTTTAATAGATGTGAATATCAACCACAAATGGGATTTAATATTGAATTCACCTTTGGGAATTTATATCCATTTAAAAGTCTTTGATGCTAAGTGCTTATATGTTTGGTATACATGCATATAGAATATTTATGAGAATATGTACATACATACGTACATACATACATACATACATACATGCATACATACATATATTGTATATACATACATACATACATTGAATATAGATAGATATACACACATTTAGCCTATATATATATACATGTATATTAACTGTTTTTGTGTGTATACATACATATATATATATATATATATATATATATATATATATATATATATATATATATATATATTTCATATATTATATATATATATATATATATATATATTTATATATATATATATTTATATATATATATATTTATTTATAAATACATAATATAGGTAAATCTTTGTATTTATATTTTTATATATATGTGTATGTATATTATATATATACAGTTATGTATGTATGTACTGTATGTTCATATTAACGCGCACCCTCTCTCTCTCTCTCTCTCTCTCTCTCTCTCTCTCTCTCTCTCTCTCTCTCTCTCTCTCTCATAATCATTTACCCCTCTCCTCCTTTTGCAAACACTTTACACCTGATCAATATTGCATCATCTGCGACATTCAACTTTTCTTCACTTCATTCACAACAAACTTTTTCTTCAGAGTTAGAGAAAATATACATCCAATTTCTCACAACAAAATTTTTTTCACAGTTAGAGAAAATATACATCTAATTTTTCACAACAAACTTTTTTTTTTGAGAGTTAGAGCAAATATTATACATCTAATTTTTCTCAACAAACTTTTTCTTCAGAGTTAGAGCAAATATTATACATCTAATTTTTCTCAACAAACTTTTTCTTCAGAGTTAGAGCAAATATTATACATCCAATTTTGCATCACACCTTCCTTGAAGATATCTCGCGACCGTGCAGACATAACACCTTTGTCTCGGAGCCACTGACGCGCTATTTTACGGAGGTAAAGCCTTGATGAAATCACTCTTAACTTCAAAACGGAAAGTTTCCCCCGAGATGAAACCTTATGATGGACAAGAGAGACTCTCCAACTGGGGAAAACTTTTTATTCCTTCGCTTTACAGAAATGTCTTTCAAATACTTCTCCTATTTCTTATTGATTTATCAGTCTTCATAGTTTATCGCCTTGCTTGTCCAACCTCTCTTTTCTCTGTCTATAGTTTGTATATGATGATTTATTTTAATGTTGTTACTGTTCTTGAAATATTTTATCCTAATTGTTCATTGCGTCTCTTGTAGCTTATTTATTTTCTTATTTCTTTTCCTCACTGGGCTACTTTTCCTATTGGAGCCTTTGGGCTTATAGCATCTTGCTTTTCCAACTAGTGTTTTAGCTTAGCAAGCAATAATAATAATAATAATGATAATAATAATAGATGACTTTACTAAATATCCGATAATATTTAGACCAAAGAGATATCCATATTAGGTTGCCCAGGGCACCAGTCACCCGTTCAGATACTACCTGTAGAGAGTTGTTGATTCCTTTGACTGGATAAATCCCTCTCTCTGTTTACGGCTCATTTTTCCTTTACCTACACATACAACGAATAGTATGGTCTATTCTTTCCACATTCTCCTCTTTCATCATACACCTTGGGCACTGAGATAACTTAAGAAAAAAAAATTCCTCATATGTTAATATGGGGAACATTCCGAAAAAACCGGCCCCCTTTTACTAGACCGATCCCTCTTTGGTTACGGCTCATTTTCCCCTTTGCCTGCACATAACGAATAGTCTGGCGTATTCTTTCCACATTCTCCTCTTTCATCATACACCTGGGGCACTGAGATTGCTTAAAACAATTCTTGCTATTTTAAAATGGGGGATACTTCGAAAAAAACTGTCCCGTCAAATTCGAGGATTTTAAAGATAGGACTCTTTGAGGACTCTTTGCGCTATGCTTGGGTTACAGCTTGAGGATTTTATGATTGCCATGCTCTCAGTCCCATCAAGTGGGTTTGGCTTACACACTTGAGCCACTCTAAACAAGGTGGTACCATCCCTTCTGGGAAAGTGAAGGAAGTTTACTGATGGGCTTCAGCTCTCAGTGGTATCGGTGGGTTGATGAATTAATTCCTTGAAGGGGAATTTGTGTTTCCTTAGGGATGTCTTTGACACCCCAAAATTACTAATTTGAAACTTTTTTTTCATTTGTTTTTATTCATATTATCATCCTTCCTCTTCTTTGACAGACTAAAATTACTAATTTGTAACTTTTTTTTCATTTGTTTTTATTTATATCATCATCCGTCCTCCCAAAAAGGGGTTTATTCATGTTTTTTATTTTTATTATCATTCCTTCCCCAAAATTATCATTTATACAGTTTCTCCTATCCATGGATTCCATGGTGAGACCCAGATACTGTTGGTGGCCTCTACTACTGCCACCATGGAAAACTCTGCTGATGACTAGGCACTGGAAAGGAAAGTACCTCTCCCCCCCCCCCCCCAAAAAAAAAGAAAAAGAAAAAAAAAAAGACTCGAGATCTGTATGGACACGAGGGCGGACTATCATAAAAAAGAAATAGGAGGTTGCAAGGAATATGAAAGTGACCTTTTATCAAATCGGAATGTTAGCTCATGAATGGCAGAGGCAAGGAACAGTGCCATTGCCCTACTGATATGATAAGCAGTCATTCTAGGAGAAGGGCACTCCAAAAAGTCCTTGTAGGAGAAGGGCACTCGAAAATCAAACCATTGTTCTCTAGACTTGGGTGTTTTAAAGGTTTAAAGGCCGCTCATGAATGGCAGAGGCAAAGGACAATGACATTGCCCTATCAAGCAGGACAATGACCTAGAGACTAGCCCCTCTCCACTCAAGCTAGGACCAAGGAGGGCCAGGCAATGGCGGCTGATGACTCAGTAGATAGACCTATAGGCTCCACAAACCTCCCATCCTTTGCTCACAAGGATGGTAAGGTTGCAGCGACCAAAAAAACTAACGTTTGAGCGGGACTCGAACCCCTGCCTGGCGTTCACCAGTCAGGGACGTTACCACATCTCTCCACTGCAGGGCCTCATCTTTTCAACAACAAATATTTCTAGATTAATTAATGTCAATGTAAAGTCCTTCCCTTCTATTATTATTATTATTATTATTATTATTATTATTATTATTATTATTATTATTATTGTTGTTATTATTACTCGCTAAGCTACAACCATAAAATGAAAAGCAGGACGCTATAAGCCCAAGGGCTCCAACATGGAAAAAATAGCCCATTGAGGAAAGGAAATAAGGAAATAAATATACCACAAGAGGACCAGTGAACAATCAATATATTTTAAGAACAGTAACAATAATAAAACAGATCTTTCATATATATATATATATATATATATATATATATATATATATATATATATATATATATATACGTATATATATATATATATATATATATATATACGTATATATATACTGTATATATATAATATATATATATATATGTATATATATATATATATATATATATATATATATATATATATATATATATATATATATATATATATATATATATATATATATATATATATAAAGAGACCTAAGTCAGCGTGTTCAACATAAAAACATTTGCTGCAAGTATGAACTTTTGAAGTTCCTCCGATTCAACTACCTGATTAGGAAGATCATTCCACAACTTGGTCACAGCTGGAATAAAACTTTTAGAATTATGCGTAGTAACTCCCTTTACGCTTTGCTGTATGCAATCTCTATGATGGCAGTTTAATATATATGGATTAAGTAAAAATTAGATTCTCCTTAGAAATTATCTGCTGTGATTCCCGTCTGGCTTCTTATCCATTGGTCTACTCAGATTTGCCAGTTTGGCCTATTTTCAGGCCAAAAAACCTCAAATTTGACTTTTTTTTTTCAGGCCAAAAAAACCTCAAATTTTACCTTTTTTTTTTTTGCCTTTAGTAATATGAAAAATGGCGGGCCTTAAATACTATATATTTGGGCTTTTTCTACTATTGGGTTGTCTTTTTAAAGCTTCTGTTGATTGGAAGTTGGCCTTTTCTCATTTAGAAAACATCATTATTATTATTATTATTGTTATTATTATTATTATTATTGTTATTATTATTATTATTATTACTTTTATTATTATTATTATTATTATTGTTATTATTATTATTATTATTATTATTATTATTTTTATTATTATTATTGTTATTATTATTATTTTTATTATTATTATTTTTATTATTATTTTTTTATTAGTAGTATTGTTTTTATTATTATTATTATTTTTATTATTTTTATTATTATTATTATTGTTATTATTATTATTATTATCATTATTATTATTATTATTATAGACCGTCTACTTCCGTCTCGTCTCCCTTCTCCAACATCTTGTAATTTCCGTTTTTTTTTTTTTTTTTCTCTCTCGGAGTCCTTTCTGTCCCCAAGGAGCTTTTTATGGAGGACGGGGGAGCCTTTTGTAATTTTCCGTGGATTGCCTTGGAGTGATTTGGCCCTTTGTCTATCCGAGTTGTGGGCCCTTGAGGAAGGCGGCAATAGAATTGGATGCTCGGCGAGTAATCTGGTATCATGGAGATTTTCAGTATTCATTATTCCTATGTTTCGACTGAAAATTTGTCTTTTTATAATGAATTATATATATATATATATATATATATATATATATATATACAGTATATATATATATATATATATATATATATATATATATATATACAGTATATATATATATATATATATATATATATATATATATATATATATATACTGTATATATATATATATATATATATATATATATATATATATATATATATATATATATATATACATATATATATACTATATATATATATGTATATATATAATGTTGAACAGGCTGACATAAGTCTTTTTATAATCTATAAATGAATTATATGTTTTAATGTTAATGTGTTTTAAAATAATGAATTTTTTTTTTCATTACTACTTATATCATTTATTTACTTCCTTGTTTCCTTTCCTCACTGGGCTATTTCTCCCTGTTGGAGCCCTTGGGCTTAAAGCATCTTGCTTTTCCAACTAGGATGTAACAATAATAATAATAATAATAATAATAATAATAATAATAATATTGGACCTCCGGTTCCGATAACTTGATTGTATATATTTTAAACTAAATTTGTGCTTTTTGTGTTTTTTATGTTTTTTTCCATGTGCGTGAAGGTTAACCGTGTCAAGTGGGTACTCCATTTGCACAGGTGGTGGGAGAATTCTATAGAAAAACATTTTGCCTTTTAAGATATGGGATGTTTTTATTTTATCATTCCATTCGCCATTGTACCTTTATTACATCCGCCATGGTTATAAAGTCGAGTCGGTTTATTTATTTATTTGTCAGTGTTTTTGTCTGTGGATAGGATTACGTCAGAACTACTCGACGGATTTTGACGAAATTTTCACAAATAGGTCTTGGGTAATGGACGGCCCCATTAAATCTTGGGGATGAACCGGATCCGGATTCTAGATCCGTATTTGCATTTTTCAACATTTTAAAGCTAATTTCAAAACAAATTGACAGATTTTGACGAGATTTTCACAAATAGATCTTAGGTCATGGACGACCCCATTAAATCTTGGAGATGATCCGGATCAGGATCTACATCCGGATTTGCATTATTCAACATTTTAAAGCTAATTTCAAAACAAATTGACAGATTTTGACGAAATTTTCACAAATAGATCTTGGGTAATGGACGACCCCAATAAATCTTGGAGATGATCCGGATCCGGATCCGGATTGTAGATCCGGATTTGCATTTTTCAACAATTTAAAGATTACGTCATAATGAATTGACGGATTTTGACGAAATTTCAACGAAATTCTTACCACAGATAGATCTCAGGTCATGGAAGACACCATTAAATCTTGGAGATGTTCCGGATCAGGGTTTAGTTCCAGATTTGCATGTTTCAACATTTTAAAGCTAACTTCAAAACAAATTGACGGATTTTGACGAAATTTCCACCACAGATAGATCTTGGGTTATGGACGAACCCATTAAATTTTGGAGATGATCCGGATCCGGATTCTAGATCCGGTTTCGCATTTTTCATCATTTTAAAGATTACGTCAAAATGAATTGACGGATTTAGACGAAATTTCCACCAAAGATAGATCGTAGGTCATGGACGGCCCCATTAAATCTTGGAGATGATCCGGATCCGGATTGTAGATCCGTATTTGCATTTTTCAACATTTTAAAGCTAATTTCAAAACAAATTGACGGATTTAGACGAAATTTCCACCAAAGATAGATCTTAGGTCATGGACGACCCCATTAAATCTTGTAGATGATCTGGATCCGGATTGTAGATCCGTATTTGCATTTTTCAACATTTTAAAGCTAATTTCAAAACAAATTGACGGATTTAGACGAAATTTCCACCAAAGATAGATCTTAGGTCATGGACGACCCCATTAAATCTTGTAGATGATCCGGATCCGGATTGTAGATCCGTATTTGCATTTTTCAACATTTTAAAGCTAATTTCAAAACAAATTGACGGATTTAGACGAAATTTCCACCAAAGATAGATCTTAGGTCATTGACGACACTATTAAATCTTGTAGATGATCCGGATCCGGATTGTAGATCCGTATTTGCATTTTTCAACATTTTAAAGCTAATTTCAAAACAAATTGACGGATTTAGACGAAATTTCCACCAAAGATAGATCTTAGGTCATGGACGACCCCATTAAATCTTGTAGATGATCTGGATCCGGATTGTAGATCCGTATTTGCATTTTTCAACATTTTAAAGCTAATTTCAAAACAAATTGACAGATTTTGACGAAATTTTCACAAATAGATCTTGGGTAATGGACGACCCCAATAAATCTTGGAGATGATCCGGATCCGGATCCGGATTTGCATTTTTCAACAATTTAAAGATTACGTCATAATGAATTGACGGATTTTGTTGAAATTTCGACGAAATTCTTACCACAGATAGATCTCAGGTCATGGAAGACACCATTAAATCTTAGAGATGATCCGGATCAGGGTCTAGTTCCAGATTTGCATTTTTCAACATTTTAAAGCTAACTTCAAAACAAATTGACGGATTTTGACGAAATTTCCACCACAGATAGATCTTGGGTTATGGACGAACCCATTAAATTTTGGAGATGATCCGGCACCGGATTCTAGATCCGGTTTCGCATTTTTCATCATTTTAAAGATTACGTCATAATGAATTGACGGATTTAGACGAAATTTCCACCAAAGATAGATCGTAGGTCATGGACGACCCCATTAAATCTTGGAGATGATCCGGATCAGGATTTACATCCGGATTTGCATTTTTCAACATTTTAAAGATAAAGCCAAAACAAATTGACGGATTTTGACTACATTTTCACAAATAGATCTTAGGTCATGGACGGCCCCATTAAATCTTGGATATGATCCGGATCCAGATTCTAGATCCGGATTTGCATTTTTCAACATTTTAAAGATAAAACCAAAACTACCCGACAGATTTTGACGAAATTTCCACCACAGATAGATCTTAGGTTATGGACGACCCCATTAAATTTTGGAGATGATCCGGATCCGGACTATAGATCCGGATTTGCATTTTTCAACATTTTAAAGATAAAGTCAAAACAAATTGACGGATTTTGACGAAATTTCCACCACAGATAGATCTTGGGTTATGGACGACCCCATCAAATTTTGGAGATGATCCGTTTCCGGACTTTAGATCCGGATTTGCATTTTTCAACATTTTAAAGATAAAGCAAAACAAATTGACGGATTTTGACGAAATTTCCACCACAGATAGATCTCAGGCCGTGGACGGCTCTCTAAACCTTTGGTGGAGGAGGTCAGACATCTCTGATTGCCCTTGATACGCATATGAGTGTTTCCAGTGAAAAATATCTGTCATTTTGCGAATATCAATATTTCACTCTGTTAAATTTAAGAGAGATCTATTTCGAAAGTACATTGGCATGTCTGTCGTCTCTTGCTCTAACGTCCCCCCCAAAACAATTGTTTGCCACCTGCGAGGAATTGAGCCTGACACTTTAAAGTTGTCTTGTTATTGCCTGCCCATCTCTCTCTCTCTCTCTCTCTCTCTCTCTCTCTCTCTCTCTGTGACTAAATCGCTCTACCAGAGAGCAAATGGGGTTTTTGCTGATGGACTAAATCTTTGTAACTCTCTCTCTCTGACTAAATCGCTCTACCAAAGAGTAAATAGAGTTTTTGCTGATGGACTAAAAAGTCTTTGAGACAGCCTAAATCCTTGTAACTCTCTCTCTCTCTCTCAAACTAAATCGCTCTACCAAAGAGCAAATGGAGAGTCTGCGGATGAACTAAAACGTCTTTGAGACAACTTAAATCCTTGTAACACTCTCTCTCTCTCTCTCTCTCTCTCTCTCTCTCTCTCTCTCTCTCTCTCTCTCTCTCTCTCAAACTAAATTGCTCTACCAAAGAGCAAATGGAGTTTCTGCGGATGAACTAAAAAGTCTTTGAGACAACCTAAATCCTTGTAACGCACTCTCTCTGTCTCTCTCTCTCTCTCTCTCTCTCTCTCTCTCTCTCTCTCTCTCTCTCTCTCTCTCTCTCTCTCTCTCTCTCAATACTGTAGGTATTCAAAAGTATGGAGAGGGCTGAGGTAAGGCTACAGAATTTTCCTTGATGTAAGAATAGGTCGTCAAACCCTTGGGGTGGGGGGGGGGGGTGTTGGCGGTCAGCATATCTTGAGATGGGAGGTCATTTACCGGAAACTTATTATTTACTTTGTTTGTGTATACTTGTTGTTTTTGTGTTTATAGATCACTCCATACTCTGCCAGTGTGATATTGTTATTATTATTATTATTGTTGTTGTTGTTGTTGTTGTTGTTTCTGTTGTTGTTATTACTTGCTAAGCTACAACCCTATTGTGAAAAGCAGGATGCTATAAGCCCAAGGGCCCCAACAGGGAAAAATAGCCCAGTGAGGAAAGGAAATAAAGGAATAAACACTATAAGAGAACTAATGAACAATTGAAATAAAACATTCAAAGAACAGTAACAGCATTAAAATAAATCTTTCATATATAAACTATAAAAACTTCAATGTGGTAACGTCCCTGACTGGTGAACGCCAAACTGGGGTTTGAGTTCCGCTCAAACTCGTTAGTTTCATTGTTTGTTGTGACCTCACCATCCTTGTGAGATAAGGAGGGGCTGTTTGTGAGAGCCTATAGGTCTATCTGCTGAGTCATCGGCAGCCATTGCTTGACCCTCCTTGGTCCTAGCTTGGATGGAGAGGAGGCTTGGACGCCGATCATATGTATGTATAGTCAGTCTTTAGGGCAATGTCCCTGTCCCTTGCCCCTGCCATTCATGAGGGGCCCTTACACCTTTAAGAGTAATAAGATTGAATAGTGTGCCCGAATGTACCGTCAAGCTAGAGAACTCTAACCCAAGACAGTGGAAGACCATGGTACAGAGGCTATGGCACTTCCAAAAACTAGAGAACAATGGTTTGATTTAGAAAATCTTTACCAAAACATGAAGAGAAATGAGATAGTTTAGTATGCCTGAATGTACCCTCAAGCTAGAGAACTCTAACCCAAGACAGTGGAAGACCATGGTACAGAGGCTATGGCACTACCCAAAACTAGAGAACAATGGTTTGATTTAGAAAATCTTTACCAAAACATGAAGAGAAATGAGATAGTTTAGTATGCCCGAATGTACCGCCAAGCTAGAGAACTCTACCCCAAGACAGTGAAATACTATGGTACAGAGTTCAAAAACTGCCTGTGCTATCCCAGGTGGTTATTTCAGAATCAGGATAACGCCTCCTCTTCATCATCAAGTCCTCCTCCATAACCCAGCCATCTGAAGAATTCTATTCTTAAAACCTCATCAAGCAAAAGTAAGGTGTCTGCCTATTAGAAGTCTACAAAACCATAAGATTCTCAAACTTCTCCTGTGACTTCTAAATCAAACCATTATTCTCTAGTCAAGGGTAGTGCCAAAGCCTCTGTACCATGGCCTTCCACTGTCTTGGGTTAGAGCTCTCTTGCTTGAGGGTACACTCGGGCATACTATTCTATCTTATTTCTCCTCGTGTTTTGTTAGTTTTTCTGAATCAAACCATTGTTCTCTTTTCTTGGGTAGTGCCATAGCCTCTGTACCATGGTCTTCCAGTCTTGGGTTAGAGTTTTATTGCTTGGGGGTACACTCGGGCATACTATTCTACCTTATTTCTCTTGCTCTTGTTTTGTTAAAGTTTTTCTGAATCAAACCATTGTTCTCTATTCTTGGGTAGTGCCATAGCCTCTGTACCCTGGTCTTCCACTGTCTTGGGTTATAGTTCTCTTGCTTGAGGGTACACTTGGGCATACTATTCTATCTTATTTTTCTTCTTGTTTTGTAATAGTTTTTGTATAGTTTATTTAGGAAATATTTATACTTCAATAAGGTAACTTAAAGAGCCTTATTGAACAACTACCTTCATCAGTAATCTAAGCAAAAATACCAAGTTTCCTGTACAAAACAGGTTTGCCACACTTGCCACCTATGACGTCACATATATAGATGATTAAACTTGACCCTCAGAATAAAATTCCTAAAGGAAAAAAATCTTGTGATTGAAAATACAATAAAAAGAAATAATGAAGAATGTTCGAATAAGGCCTAATAGGTTTCTCCTGGGGTCAATCGACGAACATGTTTATTTCACGTTGCGCCAAATTCAATTTTCATGGAATCAGACACATTTGCCTCAACTCTCGGCCTTTGACTCTGAAGCTGTGACGTCATTACTAATCCAGCTACCTAACGGGTAGTAAAGGTCGAGGTCCTTGAGTGTCCATCTCATAATCCCAGGCTACAACACCACTTGCTTTCAAACACCATTTATAGTACCATAAATGCTTTCAATCACCTTATACTCTCAATGCTTTCAAATACCTTATATAATACTCTCAATGCTTTCAATCACCTTATACTCTCAATGCTTACAAACATCTTATATAATACTCTCAATGCTTTCAAACACCTTATTTAATACTCTCAATGCTTTCGAACAACAAATATAATACTACCAATGCTTTCAAACACCAAATATAATACTGTCAATGCTTTCTAACACCAAATATAATACTGTCAATGCTTTCAAACACCATTTATAGTACCATAAATGCTTTTAAACACCCTATATAATACTCTCAATGCTTTCAAACACCAAATATAATACTCTCAATGCTTTCGAACACCAAATATAATACTACCAATGCTTTCAAACACCAAATATAATACTGTCAATGCTTTCAAACACCATTTATAGAACTATAAATGCTTTCAATCACCTTATACTCTCAAGGCTTTCGAACAACATATATAATACTACCAATGCTTTCAAACACTAAATATAATACTGGCAATTCTTTCAAACACCATATATAGTACTATCAATGTTTTTAAACACCATATGTAATACTATCAGTGCTTTCAAACACCTTAAATAGTACTATCAATGCTTTCAAACACCATATATGATAATATAAATGCTTTCAAACACCATATATAATACTACCAATGCTTTCAAATACCTTATATAGTACTGCCAATGCTTTCAAACACCTTATATAGTACTATCAATGCTTTCAAACACCATATATAGTACTTCCAATGCTTTAAAACACCTTAAATAGTACTATCAATGCTTTCAAACACCTTATATAATACTATCAATGCTTTCAAACACCATCAATAGTACTACCAATGCTTTCAAACACCATATATAGTACTATCAGTGCTTTCAAACACCTTAAATAGTACTATCAAAACTTTCAAACACCTTATATAGTACTATCAATGCTTTCAAACACCATATGTAGTACTATCAATGCTTTCAAACACCTTATATAATACTATCAATGCTTTCAAACACCTTATATAGTAATATGAATGCTTTCCAACACCTTATATAGTACTATCAATGCTTTCAAACACCATCTATAGTACAATCAATGCTTTCAAACACCTTATATAATACTATCAATGCTTTCAAACACCTTATATAGGACTATCAATGCTTTCAAAGCCATGTATAGTACTACCAATGCTTTCAAACACCATATATATTACTATCAGTGCTTTCAAACACCTTAAATAGTACTATCAATGCTTTCAAACACCTTATATAATACTATCAATGCTTTCAAACACCTTATATAATACTATCAATGCTTTCAAACCCCTTATATAGTACTATCAATGCTTTCAAACACCTTATATAATACTATCAATGCTTTCAAACACCTTATATAGTACTATCAATGCTTTCAAACACCTTATATAATACTATCAATGCTTTCAAACCCCTTATATAGTACTATCAATGCTTTCAAGCACCATATATAGTACTGCCAATGCTTTCAAACACCTTATATATTACTATCAGTGCTTTCAAACACCTTAAATAGTACTATCAATGCTTTCAAACACCTTAAATAGTACTATCAATGCTTTCAAACACCTTATATAATACTATCAATGCTTTCAAACACCTTATATAGTATTATCAATGCTTTCAAACACCTTATATAATACTATCAATGCTTTCAAACACCGTATATAGTACTATCAATGCTTTCAAGCACCATATATAGTACTGCCAATGCTTTCAAACCTTATATAGTACTATTGATGCTTTCAAACACCATATATAGTAATATCAATGCTTTCAAACACCTTAATTAGTACTATCAATGCTTTCAAACACCTTATATAGTACTATTAATGCTTTCAAACACCATATATGACACTATCGGTGCTTTCAGACACCTTATATAATACTATCATTGCTTTCAGACACCTTATATAATACTATCAATGCTTTCAAACACCTTATATAGTACTATCAATGCTTTCAAACTCCATACATAGTACTACCAATGCTTTCAAACATCATATATAGTACTATTAATGCTTTCAAACACTATATATAATACTTTCAATGTTTTCAAACACCAATACATTTTCCTAATGTAAAGAACAAGAATGAACGACTCTCTCTCTCTCTCTCTCTCTCTCTCTCTCTCTCTCTCTCTCTCTCTCTCGTGTGAAAGAAAGTCATAGCCAACACATGTTTAAACACCTCGTCAACCCTGAGACATGGGACTTTGGTACGATATTTTTCATAATGCAGAAGACGCTTATTATTTTTGGCTTTATTCGCAAGAGATTTAGTACTGCTTGAAGACGCTATGCTTCTTTGCCTTAGAGGTCCTCCCTTTCTTTCATGTTTTATGTATGTTTTTTTTTTTTGGGGGGGGGGATTTAATTTTTTTTTCGTTCCTATATAAAATTTTAGTTCCTTTGAATTTATAATTTAAACCATTTTGGTTTTAGGTAGGTTCCGTTTGTATTTTGTTCATCCCGAATAATAGAATTGATATTTCTTATCTGATCTTTGTCCTTCCCATCATGTTCATTATTTCATTTTACCCCAGGGTAGAGGCTTTAAAGGGAGTGAGGAGGGCCTGGGAGGAACCTGTTAGGGGGAGGAGATGAAGAGGGAGGCAGGGAATTACGTGGGGGAAATAAGGTGAAGGATGATATGGAGAGAAGAGGTTGGGTGGTAGAGGATGATGACTTTGATAGAAGTAATTGAAGATGGCGCAGCAGGCAACCGACCCGTTAATGTTGGGACAGTGAGAAAGAAGATAAGATAAGATGAAGGATGATATGGAGAGAAGAGGTTTGGTGGAAGAGGATGCCTTTTATAGAAGCAACTGGAGACGGCGCATCAGGCAACCGACCCCTTGATGTAGCGATAACTGTGAGAAAGAAGATAAGATGAAGGATGATATGGAGAGAAGAGGTTTGGTGGAAGAGGATGCCTTTTATAGAAGGAACTGGAGACGGCGCATCAGGCAACCGACCCCTTGATGTAGCGATAACTGTGAGAAAGAAGATAAGATGAAGGATGATATGGAGAGAAGAGTTTTGGTGGAAGAGGATGCCTTTTATAGAAGGCATTGGAGAGCGCGAGTCAGGCAACCGACCCCTTAATGTAGGGATAACGGTTGGGAAGAAGAAGTTTTAAAGGTTAGGTCTAAACCTAAAAGGAAATCGTGATGAAGTTATAAGCTGAGACCGATGTTAGATATGATTCATTTTAGTCCAAAGGAGACCGATAAAGAAAAGAAAATACCTGAATGTAAACTGGAAAAATGAGATAGTAGATTTAATAACGTGTAGACAGATTAAAAAGTACAAATAGTGTAATAAATTAACAATGGAAGTAGACTGAAGGATTTGGGTATTAAGCCCTGTCCACACGATCGAGCATGCCCGACGGGCAAACAGTGATACCAGGCCACAATAATTAGTGAAAATGAGGGTTGATGATGTCAGAAGCGGGAAAAGTAAAGGCAGGGATCTGGCAACACTGTATGATGCCAGATCCTTGTCTGAGGTTTTCCCGCTTCTGACGTCATTAACCCTCATTCTTACTAACTATTGTGGTCTGGTATCACTGTTTGCCCGTCGGGCATGCTCGATCGTGTGGACAGGGCTTTAGAGAGACGCAGGATATTTTTCCCAGATGTAGTTGATTACCAATATATGAAAATTATGATTTTTGAGAAATATAAAAACCAAAATAGGAATTTAATGAAGGAAATATATCGGAGTAAACATGAGACCCTTAAAAACCGATGTCTTAAAGAGTTTAAAGGTCGCTCATGAATGGCAGAGGTAAGGAACAATGCCGTAGAGACTGGCCATATATACATGTGATCAGCGCCCAAGCCTCCTCTCCACCCAAGCTAGGATCAATGAGGGCTAGGCAATGGCTGTTGATGACTCAGCAGATAGACCTATAGGCTTCCCTAAACCCCATATCCCTAGTTTACAAGGATAGCGAGGTTTCAGCGACCAAAGGAACTAACGATTTTGAGCGGGACTCGGACCCCAGTCTGGCATTCACCAGTCAGGGACGTTACCACATCTTATTGATAAGATAAAATGTCATCGTAACAATACATTTATAACGTGTCGTTAATGAAGAAATGATGTTTCTGACGATACATTTAATACTAGGTAATAAGGCCTCGCAAACCTATAAATGCATTCACTTATGATAATTATAAAATAAATTAACATGTCAGCTTTTGATATCTATTAGAAGGGAATGTGAGTGTTTTCTGAGAAGACTGACTTCCTTGAATTAAGAGAAACCTATGACTCGGGTTTCCATGGTTTGGGGTATTTGTTTGACCTTATTTTTCATCATGAAGGAAGAGAAAAAATGAACATGCTCCTATACTCAATTTTTATAATGAAGCGCACTTGCACCGACTCGCAGCGGTGCCATTTTAGCTCGGAAAAGTTTCCTGCTATCTGATTGGTTAGAATTATCTTGTCCAACCAATCAGCGATCAGGAAACTAAAAGGGCACCCCTGCAAGTAGGTGGAAATATGCCTCACTAATAAGAATTTACTATAGATACGATGGAAAAGATGAAAGAAAGACGTGTTTGAGTTAGGAAAGATGACAGGAAGCTGTAGATCTTAAGATGAGATCGGAAAATGAAATTGAGCCTATAGCCTGCAGAGTCATCAGCAGCCATTGCCTGACCCTCCTTGGTCCTAGCTTGGGTTGAGAGGGGGCTTGGGCGCTGATCATATGTATATATGGTCAGTCTCTAGGGCATTGTCCTGCACGGTTGTGGCTGCCGATGTGGTAAGGTCCCTGACTGGTGAAGGCCAGACTGGGGTTCGAGTCCCGCTCAAACTCGTTAGTTTCTTTGGTTGCTGCAACCTCACCATCCTTGTGAGCTAAGGATGGGGGTTTGGGGGAACCTATAAGTCTACATGTTGAGTCATCAGTAGCCGTTGCCTGGCCCTCCTTGGTCCTAGCTTGAATGGAGAGGGGGCTTGAGTGCTGATCATATGTATATATGGTCAGTCTATGGCATTTTCCTGCTTGCTAGGGCAGGGTCACTGTCCCTTGCCTCTGCCATTCATGAGCGGTCTTTAAACCTTAAATGTTGAAAGCAATGGCTGAAAAGTATAAGCACGTTCAGTAATGGGGAGAAAAGAGAAAAAATTGGAAAACTGCCAATATTCAGATCTATACAAAACAATGGCTTTAGTGGTAGCGTTTACTTTTCATTGAACGTGGTAATAATGTAGGTTCTTTGTTTTGTGTACATAGTCATAGAGTAATTGCAATCGATATAATGGACGCCTTTTGTTAGGTGGTATATGTTATTACGTCCGCCAACGAAGTGGGAAGGAGGTTATGTTTTACCCCTGTTTGTATGTTTGTTTGTGAACAGTTTCCTGGCCCCAATTTTGACCGTAGAGTGATGGAACTTGCAGGAATTAACTGTTATGTGTAAAGCAGGAAATTAATAAATTTTGGATGGTCAAGGTCATGGTTAAACAAATTGTCCGATTCCCGTAATCAGCCATAAGTTTGGACATCGTTGTCACAGACTTAAAACTTCGTTCATATTCGAGTGTATGAAAATCCACGCCAATTAATACATGTTAACGTCAAAGGTCAAGGTCATGGTCAAGCGAAATGTCCAATTCGATTAATCAGCCATAAGTTTGGACATCGTTGTCACAGAGACTTCAAACTTCGTTCATATTTAAGTGTATGAAAATCCACGCCAATTAATACATGTTAACGTCAAAGGTCAAGGTCATGGTCGAGGAAAGGTTGAGAAATAAGCTGCCGCGGCGGAGGTCTGCGCTCTACTGAGTGCCCCTCTAGTTGAGTTTGTGTTTCATTCGAATAAGGTTGAGTTGTACTGAATACTCAAGATAATGTATCAACAGAGGTGTGTTTTTATTTTTATTCCCCTTATTATTATTATTATTATTATTATTATTATTATTATTATTATTATTATTATTATTATTATTATCTTTTGGGGATTTCAAAATTTGACCTTTCTCTTGGGGTCATGGTGTACATGGTAGGGCTATCTTTGCCAGGATTCTTGAAGATTTACTATATGATACTATAATCAATTTTTTTAATGAGGCGAATTTGCACTGACTCGCAGGGGATGCCCTTTTAGCTCGGAAAAAGTTTCCTGCTATCTGATTGATTAGAATTATCTTGTCCAACCAATCAGCGATCAGGAAACTACTCCGAGATAAAAGGGCATCCGCTGCGAGTCGGTGCATATCTGCCTCACTAAAAAGAATTGACTATAAGGGCATCTTTAGATAGAGGCTTTTTGCCTCCCAAAGATTTGATAAGTTTTATAATTTCAATTTGGATATTTTTATATTCATATATTTATGAATAAATTTATTTTATAAATATCAGTGTTATTTAACTTTGATATCACGATGCTATACAACCATTAGATCAATTCAATCCAAATTCTGGGAAGTTATGTATGCTTAGTAATACCTTTTAACGTTATGTTTAACATTATTCTTCACCAAAGAACTTACTTTTAACATTAATATACACCATAGCTTTATTATGTATTGATTTTTTTAAACTGTTTTCAATTTTGTAATGATTTTTTTTTTGGTTTCAGGTACATGCACATTTTTGCCCAGCAATATCGTCATTCGGTGTTGGCTTTCGCCTAGAAATAAACAACTAAGACCCAGTACAGTTAGAGGTATTTATTAGAAAGTGTCTTATATTATTTTTTTTTTTTATGATATTAGTTTCAAGGAGCATCAGATTTCGGATACGGAAATAAATTGTTCCCATCCGATGCAGTACTTTCGGGTACAGAAATAAATTGTTTGCATCAGATGCAGTACTTTCGGGTACAGAAATAAATTGTTCCCATCAGATGCAGTACTTTCGGGTACAGAAATAAATTGTTCCCATCAAATGCAGTACTTTCGGGTACAGAAATAAATTGTTCGCATCAGATGCAGTACTTTCGGATACAGAAATAAATTGTTCCCATCAGATGCAGTACTTTCGGGTACAGAAATAAATTGTTCCCATCAGATGCAGTACTTTCGGGTACAGAAATAAATTGTTCCCATCAGATGCAGTACTTTCGGGTACAGAAATAAATTGTTCCCATCAGATGCAGTACTTTCGGGTACAGAAATAAATTGTTCCCATCAAATGCAGTACTTTCGGGTACAGAAATAAATTGTTCCCATCAGATGCAGTACTTTCGGGTACAGAAATAAATTGTTTGCATCAGATGCAGTACTTTCGGGTACAGAAATAAATTGTTTGCATCAGATGCAGTACTTTCGGGTACAGAAATAAATTGTTTGCATCAGATGCAGTACTTTCGGGTACAGAAATAAATTGTTTGCATCAGATGCAGTACTTTCGGGTACAGAAATAAATTGTTCCCATCAGATGCAGTACTTTCGGGTACAGAAATAAATTGTTCCCATCAGATGCAGTACTTTCGGGTACAGAAATAAATTGTTCCCATCAGATGCAGTACTTTCGGGTACAGAAATAAATTGTTTGCATCAGATGCAGTACTTTCGGGTACAGAAATAAATTGTTCCCATCCGATGCAGTACTTTCGGGTACAGAAATAAATTGTTTGCATCAGATGCAGTACTTTCGGGTACAGAAATAAATTGTTCCCATCAGATGCAGTACTTTCGGGTACAGAAATAAATTGTTCCCATCAGATGCAGTACTTTCGGGTACAGAAATAAATTGTTCCCATCAGATGCAGTACTTTCGGGTACAGAAATAAATTGTTCCCATCAGATGCAGTACTTTCGGGTACAGAAATAAATTGTTCGCATCAGATGCAGTACTTTCGGATACAGAAATAAATTGTTCCCATCAAATGCAGTACTTTCGGGTACAGAAATAAATTGTTCGCATCAGATGCAGTACTTTCGGGTACAGAAATAAATTGTTCCCATCAAATGCAGTACTTTCGGGTACAGAAATAAATTGTTCCCATCAGATGCAGTACTTTCGGGTACAGAAATAAATTGTTCGTATCAGATGCAGTACTTTCGGGTACAGAAATAAATTGTTCCCATCAAATGCAGTACTTTCGGGTACAGAAATAAATTGTTCGTATCAGATGCAGTACTTTCGGGTACAGAAATAAATTGTTCCCATCAAATGCAGTACTTTCGGGTACAGAAATAAATTGTTCCCATCAGATGCAGTACTTTCGGGTACAGAAATAAATTGTTCGTATCAGATGCAGTACTTTCGGGTACAGAAATAAATTGTTCCCATCAAATGCAGTACTTTCGGGTACAGAAATAAATTGTTCCCATCAGATGCAGTACTTTCGGGTACAGAAATAAATTGTTCGTATCAGATGCAGTACTTTCGGATACAGAAATAAATTGTTCCCATCAAATGCAGTACTTTCGGGTACAGAAATAAATTGTTCCCATCAAATGCAGTACTTTCGGGTACAGAAATAAATTGTTCGCATCAGATGCAGTACTTTCGGATACAGAAATAAATTGTTCCCATCAGATGCAGTACTTTCGGGTACAGAAATAAATTGTTCGCATCAGATGCAGTACTTTCGGGTACAGAAATAAATTGTTCGTATCAGATGCAGTACTTTCGGATACAGAAATAAATTGTTCCCATCAAATGCAGTACTTTCGGGTACAGAAATAAATTGTTCGTATCAGATGCAGTACTTTCGGATACAGAAATAAATTGTTCCCATCAAATGCAGTACTTTCGGGTACAGAAATAAATTGTTCGTATCAGATGCAGTACTTTCGGATACAGAAATAAATTGTTCGCATCAGATGCAGTACTTTCGGGTACAGAAATAAATTGTTCCCATCAGATGCAGTACTTTCGGATACAGAAATAAATTGTTCGCATCAGATGCAGTACTTTCGGGTACAGAAATAAATTGTTCGCATCAGATGCAGTACTTTCGGGTACAGAAATAAATTGTTCGCATCAGATGCAGTACTTTCGGGTACAGAAATAAATTGTTCGCATCAGATGCAGTACTTTCGGGTACAGAAATAAATTGTTCCCATCAGATGCAGTACTTTCGGGTACAGAAATAAATTGTTCGCATCAGATGCAGTACTTTCGGGTACAGAAATAAATTGTTCGTATCAGATGCAGTACTTTCGGATACAGAAATAAATTGTTCCCATCAAATGCAGTACTTTCGGGTACAGAAATAAATTGTTCGTATCAGATGCAGTACTTTCGGATACAGAAATAAATTGTTCCCATCAAATGCAGTACTTTCGGGTACAGAAATAAATTGTTCGTATCAGATGCAGTACTTTCGGATACAGAAATAAATTGTTCGCATCAGATGCAGTACTTTCGGGTACAGAAATAAATTGTTCCCATCAGATGCAGTACTTTCGGATACAGAAATAAATTGTTCGCATCAGATGCAGTACTTTCGGGTACAGAAATAAATTGTTCGCATCAGATGCAGTACTTTCGGATACAGAAATAAATTGTTCCCATCAGATGCAGTACTTTCGGGTACAGAAATAAATTGTTCGCATCAGATGCAGTACTTTCGGATACAGAAATAAATTGTTCCCATCAGATGCAGTACTTTCGGGTACAGAAATAAATTGTTCGCATCAGATGCAGTACTTTCGGATACAGAAATAAATTGTTCCCATCAGATGCAGTACTTTCGGGTACAGAAATAAATTGTTCCCATCAGATGCAGTACTTTCGGGTACAGAAATAAATTGTTCGCATCAGATGCAGTACTTTCGGATACAGAAATAAATTGTTCCCATCAGATGCAGTACTTTCGGGTACAGAAATAAATTGTTCCCATCAGATGCAGTACTTTCGGGTACAGAAATAAATTGTTCCCATCAGATGCAGTACTTTCGGATACAGAAATAAATTGTTCGCATCAGATGCAGTACTTTCGGGTACAGAAATAAATTGTTCCCATCAGATGCAGTACTTTCGGATACAGAAATAAATTGTTCGCATCAGATGCAGTACTTTCGGATACAGAAATAAATTGTTCGCATCAGATGCAGTACTTTCGGGTACAGAAATAAATTGTTCGCATCAGATGCAGTACTTTCGGGTACAGAAATAAATTGTTCACATCAGATGCAGTACTTTCGGGTACAGAAATAAATTGTTCGCATCAGATGCAGTACTTTCGGATACAGAAATAAATTGTTCCCATCAGATGCAGTACTTTCGGGTACAGAAATAAATTGTTCCCATCAGATGCAGTACTTTCGGGTACAGAAATAAATTGTTCCCATCAGATGCAGTACTTTCGGATACAGAAATAAATTGTTCCCATCAGATGCAGTACTTTCGGGTACAGAAATAAATTGTTCCCATCAGATGCAGTACTTTCGGATACAGAAATAAATTGTTCCCATCAGATGCAGTACTTTCGGGTACAGAAATAAATTGTTCGCATCAGATGCAGTACTTTCGGGTACAGAAATAAATTGTTCGCATCAGATGCAGTACTTCCGGGTACAGAAATAAATTGTTCCCATCAAATGCAGTACTTTCGGGTACAGAAATAAATTGTTCGCATCAGATGCAGTACTTTCGGATACAGAAATAAATTGTTCCCATCAGATGCAGTACTTTCGGGTACAGAAATAAATTGTTCCCATCAGATGCAGTACTTTCGGGTACAGAAATAAATTGTTCGCATCAGATGCAGTACTTTCGGGTACAGAAATAAATTGTTCCCATCAGATGCAGTACTTTTTGAGCAATTTTGACTTATTTCTGTTGCAGTAGTTTTAGATATAACAATAATTAGGTCCTTCTAATAGGGTGATGGGGACTATAGTCAATTTGTTTTAGCGAGGCAGATTTGCACCGACTCGCAGGGGTGCCCTTTTAGCTCGGAAAAGTTACCTGATCGCTGACTGGTTAGAATTATCTTGTCCAACCAATCAGCGATCAGGAAACTTTTCCGAGCTAAAAGGCCACCTCTGCGAGTCCGGTGCAAATCTGCTTTGCTAAAAAAAAATGACTATAGTTCTAGAGATAAAACAATAATGGGGTTCCACTATGGGAAATTTGGATTTTTGGGTGAGGGAGTACAAAAAAACAAACGAGTAAAATGAGGAAAGCTATCTAACCTAACCAAACCCACCTAACCTAACCTACAGACCGGATCCTCCATACTTTCAAGATTTTGGCGATCTTTTCTTCCGCTATGGCCGTCTTTCCTTCCTGTTATTATTATTATTATTATTATTATTATTATTATTATTATCTAAATATTAATACGATAGCGTGTGTGTTATTTGATTTGTGTGTCACGCTTTAAAGAAAACGGAAATAATTTCATGGTATACTCTTACAAATTCACATTAAACTTTGATTACTTAACCAAAACACATCTAATATAGTTTTCCCAATTCATGTATTGCTCATTTTTTAAAATAAATATACAAGCCAAATCTTATCACATTTTATTCAAACATGTATAGGTTAGGAAGAAGATAATTAGTATTGAAAGTATAATTTCATGTAATTTACACGGGGTCCACTAGTTATTATTATTATTATTATTATTATTATTATTATTATTACTCCCTCCAACGAAATTGGAAGGGCGTTATGTTTTCGCCCCTGTTTGTGTGTTTGTAAATGTTAGACTAGCATTCGCATGACGGCAGATCGATCCCAGCCTGGGATGCGAGTATAACCTGTTTACTGGGGGAGGCCACTGCTGTGCATGGGCTCCACAGTTGGGTGTAGGGCTTGCCTGGCTGACGTTCTGGTGAGCATCTATTCTTTAACCTTTAACTACAGGGTAAAGATAAATGTGTTCTTATTCCCATATATAAATTCCTGCGTGGGCTTGAAAGAAGAAGAGCTAATCTAAGTCGTTGCCGTGGCGAGCTTCTGCCAAGAAGGTTTGCGCCTCCAACGGTGATTCTGTATGCTGTTTTCATGTGTTTGTACTCTCGGGTTTCAAGGCCACTCATGAATGGCAGAGGCCAGGGGCAGTGACATTGCCCTATCAAGCAGGGAAATACCCTAGAGACTGACCATATATGCATACGATCAGTGCCCAATCTCCCTCTCCATCCAAATCTAGGACCAAGGAGGGCCAGGCAGTGGCTGCTGTTGACTCAGCAGATATACCTATAGGCTACCCTTAACCCCCCCCCCCCCCCATCCTTAGTTCACAAGGCAAGGGCCAGTGACATTGCCCTATCAAGCAGGGAAATACCCTAGAGACTGACCATATATTCGTCTGAGATTTGCAGCAGAGGATGATTCTTGAATTATTATTATATAAATTATTAAAATTATTAGATTTATTATTATTAAAATCATTTGAATTATTTTTATTATTATTATTATTATTATTATTATTATTATTATTATTCAAATTCTGAAAATTGTTATTAAAAATCATTTAGAATATTATTATTATTATTATTAAAATTCTGAATTTTTTTATTTAAATCATTTAAAATATTATTATTATTATTATTATTATTATTATTATTAATATTATTGATATTATTGTTATCATTATTATTATTATTAATATTACTATTATTATTATTATTATTACTATTATTATTATTATTATTATTATTATTATTATTATTAAAAATCATACTGTTATCAGCTTGATTTTAGGATCGTTGAACTTACATGTCACGTATTTTTGACTGCACGTATTTCATTATTGTAGGTAAAGAAAAAAAAATTATTTGAATTATGATAGGTCAGTTGTTACTTTATATCTGTTGATAAATATTAATAGATTTAAGAGAAAAAAAAAACAAGTAGAAATTACTTTACTGGAACAATATCAAATTTTCTTTTATGAATTTCCAAAATCAGAAATATTCCGAATTTTATATCAATTACATCCTCCTACATGAAAAAAATAATTAAACTGCTATATTATGCAACAGTCGTAATTAGAAAACATAGTATTAAAGATATGTGAATATAAAATAGAATATATTGATCTTATTTTAAAGAACCAGTCATATTTTTTTATGGAATATTTCCCTCCTGGAAGAGGAAATTTATCGTTACGAGTAGCCGTTTGGGGGCGGGGTGGGGTGAGGTAGGGTGGGGTGCTGGAACCCAGATCGAGTGGACCTTATATCGTTAAGGGGTTGCTAGCTATCTTTCATGCATTTTTATCCGGATTGGGAAAGTGTGGGTGTTTGGGGGTAAATTGAGTAATTCTTGTGTGAGCGTGTGTGTGTGTGTGTGTATATATATATATATATATATATATATATATATATATATATATATATATATATATATATATATATGTAAGTAGATAGAAATATTGTGTATATATATGTAAATAATATATGTATATAATATATATATATATATATATATATATATATATATATATATATATATATATATATATATATATATATATATGGCCTATATAATAAAGAGCAAGTTTCTGGCTATATATATACATACATATATATATATATATATATATATATATATATATATATATATATATATATATATATATATATATATATATCAATCATCAGCCGTTACTAAACCACTGCAGAACAAAGGCCTCAGACCTGTCCATCCATTCGCGTCTGTTTATGCTATTTCTACGCCAGTTTATACTCGGAAATTTTCTTAGTTCTTCAATCCATCCTGTTCTCTTCCTTCCCCTTCTTCTCTTGTATGCATCTCACCGTCACTATTGTGTGTATATTATAGAAAAGTTGAATACAAGAAAAGGCATTTAGAATTCGAAGAATACAGTAAGATACAATGAAAATATTCTCTTTCATCTTCAGGAAAAAGGTATTTTTTGTGGTATCTGGATAAACCCTTTTTTTATCGATACGAACATAAAGAAAATGCAGAAATCGCGAATTTCTTATTTGCAATTTTTTTTTCGCACAAAACAAATGTTTGGGAAGTTCCTGCGATTTTTATTGCTTGTTGTTCTGAAAAGAATTTTGTTTTGCTTTACCTCATAATATTTTGTAATGGTCTTTTGTCTATATTATTATTATTATTATTATTATTATTATTATTATTATTATTATTATTATTGTTATTATTATTATCATTATCATTATATATATATATATATATATATATATATATATATATATATATATATATATATATATATATATATATATATACATATATATATACATATATATATATATATATATATATATATATATATATATATATATATATATATATATATATATATATATATTTCAAATAATCCATATATATTAATACATTAAAGTCTGGATTCTCTTAACGACCTCGGGATCAGAGCCCAAGGAGGATAATATTCCATAAAAAAAAAAACATGATATACTTATATCATAAAGAAGTTAGTTGAATTTTGGACTTTCCTTATATGTTGTGCCTCTATTTAATATAAAGTTGATATTATTTTTTCCAACAATTGTAAATAAATTATTCGCATTAATGAGAAAAAAAATACTGCAAAAAAAGTTCATACTTGCAGCAAATGTTTTAATGTTGAACAGGCTGACATAATTCTCTTTTTATAGGTGATATATGAAAAGTCTGTTTTGATATTACTGTTCTTAAAATTATTTATTTGATTTGTTCATTACTTCTAATAGCTTATTTATTTCCTTATTTCCTTTATTCACTGGGCTATTCCTTATTGGAGCCCTTTGGCTTAAAGCATCCTGCTTTTATAACTATGGTTGTAGCTTAGTTACTACTACTACTACTACTACTACTACTACTACTACTACTACTACTACTACTACTACTACTACTACTACTACTACTACTACTACTACTACTAATAATAATAATAATAATAATAATAATAATAATAATTGGAATGTTACCAAAAGCACTCAAAAGTTATAAGCCTTTAAAATATGATCCTTAGAATAAACTTTTGGATCTATATGCCATTCGTTAGTTAATAGTCTAGTGTGATTCAACAGCTGAAATACTCTCCAGACTAAAAGGAGTGGATGCTAGTGTGAGGGACCATCGTTTTAGGTTTGCTTGTATTTGACGTGTGAAGGGTCTCCAGGTAGACTTTTGTATTATACATCTGTTGAGAGACGGGGCTATTATTCAGGTGCCAGAAGAACGAGAGAAGGGTGAGAGATAAGTATAAGAGAAACTGTAGGAAGGTTCAATAAGATACATGGTCTATGACTAATGGAAACTGTAGAAAGGTTCAATAAGATAAGCGGTCTATGACTATAATGGAAACTATAGAAAGATTCAATAAGATAAGCGGTCTATGACTATAATGGAAACTATAGAAAGGTTCAGTAAGATATACGGTCCATGACTAGTTGAAACTATAGAAAGGTTCAGCAAGATATACGGTCCATGACTAGTTGAAACTATAGAAAGGTTCAGCAAGATATACGGTCCATGACTAGTTGAAACTATAGAAAGGTTCAGCAAGATATACGGTCCATGACTAGTTGAAACTATAGAAAGGTTCAGGAAGATATACGGTCCATGACTAGTTGAAACTATAGAAAGGTTCAGCAAGATATACGGTCCATGACTAGTTGAAACTATAGAAAGGTTCAGCAAGATATACGGTCCATGACTAGTTGAAACTATAGAAAGGTTCAGTAAGATAAGCGGTCTATGACTATAATGGAAACTATAGAAAGGTTCAGTAAGATATACAGTGTATGACTAATGGAAAGTGTAGAGAAGGTTCAATGAAATATGGGGTCTATAAGTATAAAGGAAACTGTAGAAAGGTTTGATAAGATATGGGGTCTATAAGTATAAAGGAAACTGTAGAAGGGTTTGATAAGATATGGGGTCTATAAGTATAAAGGAAACTGTAGAAGGGTTTAATAAGATATGGGGTCTATAAGTATAAAGGAAATTGTAGAAAGGTTTGATAAGATATGGGGTCTATAAGTATAAAGGAAACTGTAGAAAGGTTTGATAAGATATGGGGTCTATAAGTATAAAGGAAACTGTAGAAAGGTTTGATAAGATATGGGGTCTATAAGTATAAAGGAAACTGTAGAAAGGTTTGATAAGATATGGGGTCTATAAGTATAAAGGAAACTGTAGAAAGGTTTGATAAGATATGGGGTCTATAAGTATAAAGGAAACTGTAGAAAGGTTTGATAAGATATGGGGTCTATAAGTATAAAGGAAACTGTAGAAAGGTTTGATAAGATATGGGGTCTATAAGTATAAAGGAAACTGTAGAAAGGTTTGATAAGATATGGGGTCTATAAGTATAAAGGAAACTGTAGAAAGGTTTGATAAGATATGGGGTCTATAAGTATAAAGGAAACTGTAGAAAGGTTTGATAAGATATGGGGTCTATAAGTATAAAGGAAACTGTAGAAAGGTTTGATAAGATATGGGGTCTATAAGTATAAAGGAAACTGTAGAAAGGTTTGATAAGATATGGGGTCTATAAGTATAAAGGAAACTGTAGAAAGGTTTGATAAGATATGGGGTCTATAAGTATAAAGGAAACTGTAGAAAGGTTTGATAAGATATGGGGTCTATAAGTATAAAGGAAACTGTAGAAAGGTTTGATAAGATATGGGGTCTATAAGTATAAAGGAAACTGTAGAAAGGTTTGATAAGATATGGGGTCTATAAGTATAAAGGAAACTGTAGAAAGGTTTGATAAGATATGGGGTCTATAAGTATAAAGGAAACTGTAGAAAGGTTTGATAAGATATGGGGTCTATAAGTATAAAGGAAACTGTAGAAAGGTTTGATAAGATATGGGGTCTATAAGTATAAAGGAAACTGTAGAAAGGTTTGATAAGATATGGGGTCTATAAGTATAAAGGAAACTGTAGAAAGGTTTGATAAGATATGGGGTCTATAAGTATAAAGGAAACTGTAGAAAGGTTTGATAAGATATGGGGTCTATAAGTATAAAGGAAACTGTAGAAAGGTTTGATAAGATATGGGGTCTATAAGTATAAAGGAAACTGTAGAAAGGTTTGATAAGATATGGGGTCTATAAGTATAAAGGAAACTGTAGAAAGGTTTGATAAGATATGGGGTCTATAAGTATAAAGGAAACTGTAGAAAGGTTTGATAAGATATGGGGTCTATAAGTATAAAGGAAACTGTAGAAAGGTTTGATAAGATATGGGGTCTATAAGTATAAAGGAAACTGTAGAAAGGTTTGATAAGATATGGGGTCTATAAGTATAAAGGAAACTGTAGAAAGGTTTGATAAGATATGGGGTCTATAAGTATAAAGGAAACTGTAGAAAGGTTTGATAAGATATGGGGTCTATAAGTATAAAGGAAACTGTAGAAAGGTTTGATAAGATATGGGGTCTATAAGTATAAAGGAAACTGTAGAAAGGTTTGATAAGATATGGGGTCTATAAGTATAAAGGAAACTGTAGAAAGGTTTGATAAGATATGGGGTCTATAAGTATAAAGGAAACTGTAGAAAGGTTTGATAAGATATGGGGTCTATAAGTATAAAGGAAACTGTAGAAAGGTTTGATAAGATATGGGGTCTATAAGTATAAAGGAAACTGTAGAAAGGTTTGATAAGATATGGGGTCTATAAGTATAAAGGAAACTGTAGAAAGGTTTGATAAGATATGGGGTCTATAAGTATAAAGGAAACTGTAGAAAGGTTTGATAAGATATGGGGTCTATAAGTATAAAGGAAACTGTAGAAAGGTTTGATAAGATATGGGGTCTATAAGTATAAAGGAAACTGTAGAAAGGTTTGATAAGATATGGGGTCTATAAGTATAAAGGAAACTGTAGAAAGGTTTGATAAGATATGGGGTCTATAAGTATAAAGGAAACTGTAGAAAGGTTTGATAAGATATGGGGTCTATAAGTATAAAGGAAACTGTAGAAAGGTTTGATAAGATATGGGGTCTATAAGTATAAAGGAAACTGTAGAAAGGTTTGATAAGATATGGGGTCTATAAGTATAAAGGAAACTGTAGAAAGGTTTGATAAGATATGGGGTCTATAAGTATAAAGGAAACTGTAGAAAGGTTTGATAAGATATGGGGTCTATAAGTATAAAGGAAACTGTAGAAAGGTTTGATAAGATATGGGGTCTATAAGTATAAAGGAAACTGTAGAAAGGTTTGATAAGATATGGGGTCTATAAGTATAAAGGAAACTGTAGAAAGGTTTGATAAGATATGGGGTCTATAAGTATAAAGGAAACTGTAGAAAGGTTTGATAAGATATGGGGTCTATAAGTATAAAGGAAACTGTAGAAAGGTTTGATAAGATATGGGGTCTATAAGTATAAAGGAAACTGTAGAAAGGTTTGATAAGATATGGGGTCTATAAGTATAAAGGAAACTGTAGAAAGGTTTGATAAGATATGGGGTCTATAAGTATAAAGGAAACTGTAGAAAGGTTTGATAAGATATGGGGTCTATAAGTATAAAGGAAACTGTAGAAAGGTTTGATAAGATATGGGGTCTATAAGTATAAAGGAAACTGTAGAAAGGTTTGATAAGATATGGGGTCTATAAGTATAAAGGAAACTGTAGAAAGGTTTGATAAGATATGGGGTCTATAAGTATAAAGGAAACTGTAGAAAGGTTTGATAAGATATGGGGTCTATAAGTATAAAGGAAACTGTAGAAAGGTTTGATAAGATATGGGGTCTATAAGTATAAAGGAAACTGTAGAAAGGTTTGATAAGATATGGGGTCTATAAGTATAAAGGAAACTGTAGAAAGGTTTGATAAGATATGGGGTCTATAAGTATAAAGGAAACTGTAGAAAGGTTTGATAAGATATGGGGTCTATAAGTATAAAGGAAACTGTAGAAAGGTTTGATAAGATATGGGGTCTATAAGTATAAAGGAAACTGTAGAAAGGTTTGATAAGATATGGGGTCTATAAGTATAAAGGAAACTGTAGAAAGGTTTGATAAGATATGGGGTCTATAAGTATAAAGGAAACTGTAGAAAGGTTTGATAAGATATGGGGTCTATAAGTATAAAGGAAACTGTAGAAAGGTTTGATAAGATATGGGGTCTATAAGTATAAAGGAAACTGTAGAAAGGTTTGATAAGATATGGGGTCTATAAGTATAAAGGAAACTGTAGAAAGGTTTAATAAGATATGGGGTCTATAAGTATAAAGGAAACTGTAGAAAGGTTTGATAAGATATGGGGTCTATAAGTATAAAGGAAACTGTAGAAAGGTTTGATAAGATATGGGGTCTATAAGTATAAAGGAAACTGTAGAAAGGTTTAATAAGATATGGGGTCTATAAGTATAAAGGAAACTGTAGAAAGGTTTGATAAGATATGGGGTCTATAAGTATAAAGGAAACTGTAGAAAGGTTTGATAAGATATGGGGTCTATAAGTATAAAGGAAACTGTAGAAAGGTTTATAAGATATGGGGTCTATAAGTATAAAGGAAACTGTAGAAAGGTTTGATAAGATATGGGGTCTATAAGTATAAAGGAAACTGTAGAAAGGTTT
>NC_090735.1:3665770-3673270 GCF_036898095.1 Palaemon carinicauda
ATTACTATCTAAGCTACAACCCTAGTTGGAATAGCAGGATGCTATAAGCCCAAGGGCCCCAACAGGGAAAAATAGCCCAGTGAGGAAAGGAAATAAAGGAATAAACACTATAAGAGAACTAATGAACAATTGAAATAAAACATTCTAAGAACAGTAACAGCATTAAAATAAATCTTTCATATATAAACTATAAAAACTTCAATATGGTAACATCCCTGACTGGTGAACGCCAAACTGGGGTTTGAGTTCCGCTCAAACTCTTTAGTTCCTTTGGTCGCTGCAACCTCGCCATCCTTGTGAACTAAGGAGGGGTTGTTTGGGAGAGCCCATAGGTCTATCTGTTGAGTCATCAGCAGCCATTGCTTGACCCTCCTTTGTCCTAGCTTGGGTGGAGAGGAGGCTTGGGCGCCGATCATATGTATGTATAGTCAGTCTTTAGGGCAATGTCCCTGTCCCTTGCCCCTGCCATTCATGAGTGGCCCTTAAACCTTTAAGAGTAAAAAGATTGAATAGTGTGCCCGAATGTACTGTCAAGCCAGAGAACTCTACCGCAAGACAGTGAAATACTATGGTACTGTGACGGACCGAGATAAAGGTTGAGACTCCAAGACAGGGTGAAAGCAACTGACTGAGTTTATTATAGAACACTCTCCTTTATATACAAAAGCTCAAGGCAACAGGAAATTTCCGATTCAAAATCAACACCGTTACCGATGAGAAAAACAAACATGTTTTTTCCAGGTTCTTTTTAGTGCGAGGGGAGAGCGAAGATTCAAGCATAATATATACATAAAATGAACTATGTACGATCGTGTGACACACGGTTGGTACAGTACAGAGTTCAAAAACTGCTTGTGCTATACCAGGTGGTAATTTTCAGAATCAGGTTAACGCCTCCTCTTCATCATCAAGTCCTCCTCCAGAAACCAGCCATCTGAATAATTCTATTCTTATAACCTTATCAGGCACAAGTAAGGTGTCTGCCTATTAGAAGTCTACAAAACCATAAGATTCTCAAACTTTTGCCGTGACTTCTAAATCAAACCATTGATCTCTAGTCTTGGGTAGTGCCATAGCCTCTGTACCATGGTCTTCCACTGTCTTGGGTTAGAGTTCTCTTGCTTGAGGGTACACTTGGGCATACTATTCTATCTTATTTCTCTTCATGTTTTGTTAAAGTTTTTCTGAATCAAACCATTGTTCTCTATTCTTGGGTAGTGCCATAGCCTCTGTTCCATGGTCTTCCACTGTCTTGGGTTAGAGTTCTCTTGCTTGAGGGTACGTTCGGGCATACTATTCTATCTTATTTTTATTCTTGTTTTGTAATAGTTTTTGTATAGTTTATTTAGGAAATATTTATACTTCAATAGGGTAACTTAAAGAGCCTTTTAGAACAACTACCTTCATCAGTAATCTAAGCAAAAATACCAAGATTCCTGTACAAAATAGGTTTGCCAAATTTGCCACCTATAATCACATATATCGATGATTAATCTTGACCTTCAGGATAAAAGAAAAAAAAAAAGAGAAAAAAAAAACTTGTGATTGAAAATACAATAAAAAGAAATAATGAAGAATATTCGAAAAAAGGCTAAATAGGTTTCTCCCTGGGGTCAATCGACGAACTTGTTTATTTCCCGTTGCACCAAATTCAATTTTCGTGGAATCAGACGCATTTGCCTCAACTCTCGGCCTTTGACTCTGAAGCTGACGCCATTACTAATCCAGCGACCTAACTGGTATTAAAGGTCGAGGTCCTTAAGAGTCCATATGATAATCCCTGGCTACAACACCACTTGCTTTCAAACATCATATGTAGTACTGTCAATGCTTTCAAGCACCATATATAGTACTGTTAATGCTTTCAAGCACCATATATAGTACTGTTAATGCTTTCAACCACCATATATAGTACTGTCAATGCTTTCAAGCACCATATATAGTACTGTTAATGCTTTCAAGCACTATATATAGTACTGACAATGCTTTCAAACACCTTACATAATACTCTTATTGCTTTCGAACAACAAATAAAATACCAATGCTTTCAAATACAAAATATGATAGTTAGTGCTTTCAAACATCATGTATAGTACTATCAATGCTTTCAATCACCTTATACTCTCTATGCTGTCAAACACCTTATATAATATTCTCAATGCTTTCAAACAACATATATAATACTACCAATGCTTTCAAACACCAAATATCATACTGTCAATGCTTTCAAACACCATATATAGTACTATCAATGCTTTCAAACACCATATATAGTACTAACAATGCTCTTAAACACCATAAGTAATACCATCACTGCTTTCAAATACCATATATAGTACTGACTATGCTCTCAACACCATATATAATACTATTAATGCTTTCAAACACCATGTATAGTACTATCAGTGCTTTCAAAACCACATATAGTACTATCAATGCTTTCAGACACCTTATATAGTACTATTAATGCTTTCAAGCACTATATTTAGTACTATCAATGCTTTCAAACAACATATTTAGTACTAACAATTCTCTCAAACACCATACATGATACTACCAATGCTTTTTATCACCAATATTATATTTCCAATGTTTTCAAACACCATATATAGCACTATCAATGCTTTCAAACATCATATTTAGTACTATCAATGCTTTGGTTATCAATGCTTTCAAACATCATATTTAGTATCATCAATGCTTTTGTTATCAATGCTTTCAAACGCCATATATGTATAGTCCTATTAATGCTTTCAAACACTATATATAGTACTATAAATGCTTACAAACACCATATATAATACTATGAATGCTTTCAAACACCATAAATAGTACTATGAATGCTTCCAAACACCATATATAGTACTACCAATGCTTTCAAACACCATATATGAGACTATCAATGCTTTCAAACACCTTATATAATACAATCAATGCTTTCAAACTCCATAAATGATACTACCAATGGTTTCAAACACCATATATAATACTATCAATGCTTTCAAACTCCATAAATGATGCTACCAATGCTTCCAAAGACCTTATATAGTACTAACAATATTTTCAAACACCATATATAATACTATCAATGCTTTCAAACACTAATACATTTTCCTAATGTAATGAACAGGAATAAAAAATATCTCTCTCTCTCTCTCTCTCTCTCTCTCTCTCTCTCTCTCTCTCTCTCTCTCTCTCTCTCTCTCTCTCTCTCTCTCTCTCGTGTGAAAAAAAGTCATAGCGAACACATGCTTAAACACCTCGTCAACCCTGAGACATGGGACTTTGGTACGATATTTTTCATAATACATAAGACGCTTATTATTTTTGGCTTTATTCGCAAGAGATTTAGTACTGCTTGAAGACGCCATGCTTCTTTGCCTTAGAGGTTCTCCCTTTCATGTTTTATGTATGTTTTTTTTTTATGGGGTGGGGGGAATTTATTTTTTTTCGTTCATATATATAATTTCAGTTTCCTTGAATTTGTAATTATAATTTTGGTTTTAGGTTGGTTCCGTTTGCATTTAGTTCATAATTCTGAATAATAGAATTGATATTTCTTATCTGATCTTTGTCCTTCCCATCTTGTTCTTAATTTCATTTTACCCCCAGGGTAGAGGCTTTAAAGGGAGTGAGGAGGGCCTGGGAGGAACCTGTTAGGGGGAGGAGATGAAGAGGGAGGCAGGGAATTACATGGGGGAAATAAGGTGAAGGATGATATGGAGAGAAGAGGTTGGGTGGTAGAGGATGATGACTTTGATAGAAGTAATTGAAGATGGCGCAGCAGGCAACCGACCCGTTAATGTTGGGACAGTGAGAAAGAAGATAAGATAAGATGAAGGATGATATGGAGAGAAGAGGTTTGGTGGAAGAGGATGCCTTTTATAGAAGGAACTGGAGACGGCGCATCAGGCAACCGACCCCTTGATGTAGCGATAACTGTGAGAAAGAAGATAAGATGAAGGATGATATGGAGAGAAGAGTTTTGGTGGAAGAGGATGCCTTTTATAGAAGGCATTGGAGAGCGCGAGTCAGGCAACCGACCCCTTAATGTAGGGATAACGGTTGGGAAGAAGAAGTTTTAAAGGTTAGGTCTAAACCTAAAAGGAAATCGTGATGAAGTTATAAGCTGAGACCGATGTTAGATATGATTCATTTTAGTCCAAAGGAGACCGATAAAGAAAAGAAAATACCTGAATGTAAACTGGAAAAATGAGATAGTAGATTTAATAACGTGTAGACAGATTAAAAAGTACAAATAGTGTAATAAATTAACAATGGAAGTAGACTGAAGGATTTGGGTATTAAGCCCTGTCCACACGATCGAGCATGCCCGACGGGCAAACAGTGATACCAGGCCACAATAGTTAGTGAAAATGAGGGTTGATGATGTCAGAAGCGGGAAAAGTAAAGGCAGGGATCTGGCAACACTGTATGATGCCAGATCCCTGTCTGTGGTTTTCCCGCTTCTGACGTCAATAACCCTCATTTTCACTAACTATTGTGGTCTGGTATCACTGTTTGCCCGTTGGGCATGCTCGATCGTGTGGACAGGGCTTTAGAGAGACGCAGGATATTTTTCCCAGATGTAGTTGATTACCAATATATGAAAATTATGATTTTTGAGAAATATAAAAACCAAAATAGGAATTTAATGAAGGAAATATATCGGAGTAAACATGAGACCCTTAAAAACCGATGTCTTAAAGAGTTTAAAGGTCACTCATGAATGGCAGAGGTAAGGAACAATGCCGTAGAGACTGACCATATATACATGTGATCAGCGCCCAAGCCTCCTCTCCACCCAAGCTAGGAACAAGGAGGGCCAGGCAATGGCTGTTGATGACTCAGCAGATGGACGTATAGGCTTCCCTAAACCCCATATCCTTAGTTCACAAGGATGGCGAGAGTGCAGTGACCAAAGGAACTAACGAGTTTGAGCGGGACTCGAACCCCAATCTGGCGTTCACCAGTCAGGGACGTTACCACATCTTATTGATAAGATAAAATGTCATCGTAACAATACATTTATAACGTGTCGTTAATGAAGAAATAATGTTTCGGACGATACATTTAATACCAGGTAATAAGGCCTGGCAAACCTATAAATGCATTCACTTATGATAATTATAAAATAAATTAACATGTCAGCTTTTGATATCTATTAGAAGGGAATGTAAATAATTTCTTGAGAAGACTGACTTTCATGAATTAAAAGAAACCCTTGCCTCTGGTTTCCATGGTTTGGGGATTTGTTTGACCTTATTTTTCATCATGAAGGAAGAGTAAAAAGGAACATACTCCTATACTCAATTTTTTTAATGAAGCGCATTTGCACCGACTCGCAGCGGTGCCCTTTTAGCTCGGAAAAGTTTCCTGCTATCTGATTGGTTAGAATTATCTTGTCCAACCGATCAGCGATCAGGAAACTTGTCAGAACAAAAAGGGCACCCCTGTGAGTCGGTGCAAATATACCTCACTAATAAGAATTGACTATAGATACGATGGGAAAGATGAAAGAAAGACGAGTTTGAGTTAGGAAAGATGACTGAGGAAGCAGTAGATCTTAAGATGAGATAGGAAAATGTAAAGGAGCCTATAGCCTGCTGAGTCATCAGTAGCTATTGCCTGACCCTCCTTGGTCCTAGCTTGGGTTGAGAGGGGGCTTTGGCGCTGATCACACGTATATATGGTCAGTCTCTAGGGCATTGTCCTGCACGGTTGTGGCTGCCGATGTGGTAAGGTCCCTGACTGGTGAACGCCAGACTGCGGTTCGAGTCCCGCTCAAACTCGTAAGTTTCTTTGGTTGCTGCAACCTCACCATCCTTGTGAGCTAAGGATGGGGGTTTGGGGGAACCTATAAGTCTACATGTTGAGTCATCAGTACCCATTGCCTGGCCCTCCTTGGTCCTAGCTTGAATGGAGATGGGGCTTGAGTGCTGATCATATGTATATATGGTCAGTCTATGGCATTGTCCTTGTTGCTAGGGCAGTGTCACTGTCCCTTGCCTCTGCCCTTCATGAGTGGCCTTTAATCCTTAAACCTGGCAAGGTCACTGTCCCTTGCCTCTGCCCTTCATGAGTGGCCTTTAAACCTTAAACCTGGCAAGGTCACTGTCCCTTGCCTCTGCCCTTCATGAGTGGCCTTTAAACCTTAAAGACCTTGCCCTTGCCTCTGCCCTTCATGAGTGGCCTTTAAACCTTAAACCTGGCAAGGTCACTGTCCCTTGCCTCTGCCCTTCATGAGTGGCCTTTAAACCTTAAACCTGGCAAGGTCACTGTCCCTTGCCTCTGCCCTTCATGAGTGGCCTTTAAACCTTAAAGACCTTGCCCTTGCCTCTGCCCTTCATGAGTGGCCTTTAAACCTTAAACCTGGCAAGGTCACTGTCCCTTGCCTCTGCCCTTCATGATTGGCTTTTAAACCTTAAAGACCTTGCCCTTGCCTCTGCCCTTCATGAGTGGCCTTTAAACCTTAAACCTGGCAAGGTCACTGTCCCTTGCCTCTGCCCTTCATGAGTGGCCTTTAAACCTTAAACCTGGCAAGGTCAATGTCCCTTGCCTCTGCCATTCATGAGTGGCCTTTAAACCTTAAAGACCTTGCCCTTGCCTCTGCCCTTCATGAGTGGCCTTTAAACCTTAAACCTGGCAAGGTCACTGTCCCTTGCCTCTGCCCTTCATGAGTGGCCTTTAAACCTTAAACCTGGCAAGGTCACTGTCCCTTGCCTCTGCCCTTCATGAGTGGCCTTTAAACCTTAAAGACCTTGCCCTTGCCTCTGCCCTTCATGAGTGGCCTTTAAACCTTAAACCTGGCAAGGTCACGGTCCCTTGCCTCTGCCCTTCATGAGTGGCCTTTAAACCTTAAACCTGGCAAGGTCACTGTCCCTTGCCTCTGCCCTTCATGAGTGGCCTTTAAACCTTAAAGACCTTGTCCTTGCCTCTGCCCTTCATGAGTGGCCTTTAAACCTTAAACCTGGCAAGGTCACTGTCCCTTGCCTCTGCCCTTCATGAGTGGCCTTTAAACCTTAAAGACCTTGCCCTTGCCTCTGCCCTTCATGAGTGGCCTTTAAACCTTAAACCTGGCAAGGTCACTGTCCCTTGCCTCTGCCATTCATGAGTGGCCTTTAAACCTTAAACCTTTAAAGCAATGGCTGAAAAGTATTAGCACGTTCAGTAATGCGGAGGAAAGAGAAAAAATTGGACGTGGAACGAAAACTGCCAATATTCAGATCTATACAAAACAATGGCTTTAGTGGTAGCGTTTACTTTTCATTGAACGTGGTAATAATGTAGGTCCTTTGTTTTGTGTACATAGTCATAGAGTAATTGCAATCGATATAATGGACGCCTTTTGTTAGGTGGTATATGTTATTACGTCCGCCAACGAAGTGGGAAGGAGGTTATGTTTTACCCCTGTTTGTATGGTTGTTTGTGAACAGTTTCTTGGCGACAATTTTGATCGTAGAGTAATGAAACTTGCAGGAATTAATTGTTATGTATAAA
>NC_090735.1:3678270-3683270 GCF_036898095.1 Palaemon carinicauda
CTACTACCACTACTACTACTACTACTACTACTACTACTACTACTACTACTACTACTACTACTAATAATAATAATAATAATAATAATAATAATAATAATAATAATAATAATAATTGGAATGTAACCAAAAGCACTCAAAAGTTATAAGCCTTTAAAATATGATCCTTAGAATAAGCTTTTGGATCTATATGCCATTCGTTAGTTAATAGTTTAGTGTGATTCAACAGCTGAAATACTCTCCAGACTAAAAGGAGTGGATGCTAGTGTGAGGGACCATCGTTTTAGGTTTGCTTGTATTTGACGTGTGAAGGGTCTCCAGGTAGACTTTTATATTATACTTCTGTTGAGAGACGGGGTTATTATTCAGCTGCCTGTAGGAGGGTCCAATAAGATATTGGGTCTGTAAGTATAATGGAGAAACTGTAGAAGGGTCCAATAAGATATGGGGTCTGGAAGTATAATGGAAAAACTGTAGAAGGGTCCAATAAGATATGGGGTCTGTAAGTATAATGGAAAAACTGTAGAAGGGTCCAATAAGATATGGGGTCTGTAAGTATAATGGAAAAACTGTAGAAGGGTCCAATAAGATATGGGGTCTGTAAGTATAATGGAAAAACTGTAGGAGGGTCCAATAAGATATGGGGTCTGTAACGAGAGAAGGATGAAAGATAAGTATAAGAGAAACTGTTGAAAGGTTCAATAAGATACATGGTCTATGACTAATGGTAAGTGTAGAAATGTTCAATAAGGTATACGGTCTATGGCTATAATGGAAACTGTAGAAAAGTCTAATAAGATATGGGGTTTATAAGTATAAAGGAAACTGTAGAAAGGTTTAATTAGATATAGGGTCTATAAGTATAAAGGAAACTGTAGAAAGGTTTGATTAGATATGGGGTCTATAAGTATAAAGGAAACTGTAGAAAGGTTTGATTAGATATGGGGTCTATAAGTATAAAGGAAACTGTAGAAAGGTTTGATTAGATATGGGGTCTATAAGTATAAAGGAAACTGTAGAAAGGTTTGATAAGATATGGGGTCTATAAGTATAAAGGAAACTGTAGAAAGGTTTAATTAGATATGGGGTCTATAAGTATAAAGGAAACTGTAGAAAGGTTTATGAAGATATGGGGTCTATAAGTATAAAGGAAACTGTAGAAAGGTTTGATTAGATATGGGGTCTATAAGTATAAAGGAAACTGTAGAAAGGTTTAATTAGATATGGGGTCTATAAGTATAAAGGAAACTGTAGAAAGGTTTATGAAGATATGGGGTCTATAAGTATAAAGGAAACTGTAGAAAGGTTTATGAAGATATGGGGTCTATAAATATAAAGGAAACTGTAGAAAGGTTTATGAAGATTTGGGGTCTATATGTATAAAGGAAACTGTAGAAAAGTTCAATAAGATATAGGGTCTATAAGTATAAAGGAAACTGTTGAAAGGTTCAATTGGGTATGGGGTCTGTAAGTGTAAAGAAAACTGTTGAAAGGTTCAATAAGATACATGGTCTATGACTAATGGTAAGTGTAGAAATGTTCAATAAGGTATACGGTCTATGGCTATAATGGAAACTGTAGAAAAGTCTAATAAGATATGGGGTTTATAAGTATAAAGGAAACTGTAGAAAGGTTTAATTAGATATAGGGTCTATAAGTATAAAGGAAACTGTAGAAAGGTTTGATTAGATATGGGGTCTATAAGTATAAAGGAAACTGTAGAAAGGTTTGATTAGATATGGGGTCTATAAGTATAAAGGAAACTGTAGAAAGGTTTGATTAGATATGGGGTCTATAAGTATAAAGGAAACTGTAGAAAGGTTTGATAAGATATGGGGTCTATAAGTATAAAGGAAACTGTAGAAAGGTTTAATTAGATATGGGGTCTATAAGTATAAAGGAAACTGTAGAAAGGTTTATGAAGATATGGGGTCTATAAGTATAAAGGAAACTGTAGAAAGGTTTGATTAGATATGGGGTCTATAAGTATAAAGGAAACTGTAGAAAGGTTTAATTAGATATGGGGTCTATAAGTATAAAGGAAACTGTAGAAAGGTTTATGAAGATATGGGGTCTATAAGTATAAAGGAAACTGTAGAAAGGTTTATGAAGATATGGGGTCTATAAATATAAAGGAAACTGTAGAAAGGTTTATGAAGATTTGGGGTCTATATGTATAAAGGAAACTGTAGAAAAGTTCAATAAGATATAGGGTCTATAAGTATAAAGGAAACTGTTGAAAGGTTCAATTGGGTATGGGGTCTGTAAGTGTAAAGAAAACTGTAGAAAGGTTCAATAAGATATGGGGTCTATAAGTATAAAGGAAACTGTAGAAAGGTTTAATTAGATATGGGGTCTATAAGTATAAAGGAAACTGTAGAAAGGTTTATGAAGATATGGGGTCTATAAGTATAAAGGAAACTGTAGAAAGGTTTAATTAGATATGGGGTCTATAAGTATAAAGGAAACTGTAGAAAGGTTTATGAAGATATGGGGTCTATAAGTATAAAGGAAACTGTAGAAAGGTTTGATAAGATATGGGGTCTATAAGTATAAAGGAAACTGTAGAAAGGTTTAATTAGATATGGGGTCTATAAGTATAAAGGAAACTGTAGAAAGGTTTATGAAGATATGGGGTCTATAAGTATAAAGGAAACTGTAGAAAGGTTTATGAAGATATGGGGTCTATAAATATAAAGGAAACTGTAGAAAGGTTTATGAAGATTTGGGGTCTATATGTATAAAGGAAACTGTAGAAAAGTTCAATAAGATATAGGGTCTATAAGTATAAAGGAAACTGTTGAAAGGTTCAATTGGGTATGGGGTCTGTAAGTGTAAAGAAAACTGTAGAAAGGTTCAATAAGATATGGGGTCTGTAAGTGTAAAGAAAACTGTTGAAAGGTTCAATGAGATATCGGGTCAATAGATATAAGGGAAACTGTTGAAAGGTTTAATAAGATAATGGGTTTATAAGTATAGAAGGAAACTGTTGAAAGGTTCAATGAGACATTTGGTCTATAATTATAAAGGAAACTGTGGAAAGGTTCAATAAGAAATGGAGTCTATAGGTATAAAAGAGATTGTAGATAGGTTCCATAAGATATGGGGTCTATGGTTGCAAAGGCGAAACAGGTTTTGAAAAAAGAAAATATCTATAACTTCAATTGATCTTTTTAAATGTTTTATTAAGTTATTTTTAATTTTTTTACCTTTGATTTTTTATCAATCGTTTACTGAGGATACTCCAATATGCACTAGTGACCATTGATATTATGATTCCAGATAATTGCCAGTCATTCATGCATTCTTCTGGGAGGGATTAATGTTTTTGACTTTCTGTGTTATAGAAATAGCCTATATAGAGAAAGATTTCAATGAGAGCATCTCTGAACATTTACGGATTTTCCATTGTTGTTACCTATCCACAAGGAACTAGTAGAGTTGGAAGACTCAGGCGTACATGGCTTAGGACTATGAAGCGCGAAGTAGGAGATGATGAATGGAGAAGTGTGGATATAAAAGATCAAGATAGAGACGATTGGCGAAATCTAACCGAGACCCTGTGCTTCAATAGGCGTAGCGGAGATGATGATGATGATGGTGATGATAACGACTTATCCAACTAATACTGACTTGAGAACCATTGTTCTCTAGCCTTGGGTAGTGCCTTATCCTCTGTACTATGGTCTTGCACTCTCTTGGGTTAGAATTCTCTTGCTTTAGGTACTCTCAGGCACAATATTCTATCCGTTCCCATTTTGTCCTTCCCTCACTGGGCTATTTTTTCATGTTTGACCCTTTGGGTTTATAACATGTTGCTTTTCCAACTATGGTTGTAGCTTAAGTAATAATAATAATAATATTAATAATAATAATAATGCCTCATCTTCCTATATTTAAAATCGTTGCTAGGTTTGCCATGTGTTTTTGAAGCCACTGGCAAAATCGAAATTACGACAATTTTTTTTTTTTTTTTTTTATTCTGAACGAGCGTATTGTTATATAGTATGAGTATAAATGAGCAGTATTTCGCAAAGCAAAGTCTTCCATGGTATAGAATGCATATGAATATAAAAAAATGTACCTAATTAACTTTAAACAACTAACAGTGTTTTTATGCAAAGAATATTCAACAGTATTCTGTATTTTCTCATTAAACCATACTCGAGATTCTGTTATTAAACAATATCTTTTCATTACAGGTAATGGAGAAAGGCAAGGCAATTGCAATTTGGGTGTTTGAACATTTTGGCTTAGTATTAAATAAAGATACTTATAAACTAGCCAATTAGGAGACTTTTTTTTTTTTTTTTTTTTTTTTTTTTTTTTTTTTTTTTTTTTTTTTTTTTTTTGATGTGTGTGTGGAATATTCCACCAACTTCGCCCAAGAATCAAATATGATAACATGTCCGTCATCATTGTTAGTACTTTATGAGCCCAAATAGTAATAGGGGTTGAAGCCCCTCAGATAAATGTTGTGGTGGCCTATTGGAAACGTCCCTGCCTGGCGATCTGCCAGACGGGAGATCGAGTCCCTCTCAAACACAATAGTCTTATAGTGCCTGCAACCTCACCATCCTTGTGAGCTAAGGATGAGGTGTTTGGGGGAGCCTGTAGGTCTGTCTTCTTCAACAACCATTGCCTGGCCCTCCCTGGTCCTAGCTTGCGTGGAGAGAGGCCTTTGGGGGCTGATCATATGTGTATATGATCAGTCTCTAGGACATTGTCTCACTACCCCTGGCCATTCATGAGCGGTCTTTAAACCTTTAAAGAGACCGTCTTGTCTTCTTTTACACACTAATGTTCAATGCCTGATGACTGGTATCTCTGGCGCTGTTCATATGTATATATGGTCAGTCTCTAGGGCATTGTCCTGCTAGGGGAATGCCACTGTCCCTTGTCATTCATGAGTGGCCTTTAAACCTTTCAAGAGGCTGTCTTGCCTTACACACAAATGTTTGATATCTGTTGACTGGTATGTTTTCTGGTTGATATCCCCGGGT
>NC_090735.1:3685770-3690770 GCF_036898095.1 Palaemon carinicauda
CAATTTCTACTTTTATGTATTAGATATTTTTATTTACTTAATTTTTCCTTTTTAGATGTTAAATATATTTCTTTCTCTTCTCAATTTCTACTTTTATGTATTAGATATTTTTATTTACTTAATTTCTACTTTTTTTGGTTTTAAGTATATTTCTTTCTCTTCCCAATTTCTACTTTTTTGTATTAGATATTTTTATTTACTTAATTTTTTACTTTTTTGTGTTAAATATATTTCTTTCTCTTCTCAATTTCTACTTTTATGTATTAGATATTTTTATTTACTTAATTTCTACTTTTTTGGTGTTAAGTATATTTCTTTCTCTTCCCAATTTCTACTTTTTTTGTATTAGATATTTTTATATACTTAATTTCTACTTTTTTTGTGTTAAATATATTTTTTTCTCTTCTCAATTTCTACTTTTATGTATTAGATATTTTTATTTACTTAATTTCTACTTTTTTGTGTTAAATATATTTCTCTCTTTTCTCAATTTCTACTTTTATGTATTAGATATTTTTATTTACTTAATTTCTACTTTTTTGGTGTTAAATATAGCCTATTTCTTTCTCTTCCCAATTTCTACTTTTTTTGTATTAGATATTTTTATATACTTAATTTCTACTTTTTTTTGTGTTAAATATATTTTTTTCTCTTCTCAATTTCTACTTTTATGTATTAGATATTTTTATTTACTTAATTTCTACTTTTTTGTTTTAAATATATTTCTCTTTTCTCAATTTCTACTTTTATGTATTAGATATTTTTATTTACTTAATTTCTACTTTTTTGGTGTTAAATATAGCCTATTTCTTTCTCTTCCCAATTTCTACTTTTTTGTATTAGATATTTTTATTTACTCAATTTCTACTTTTTTGGTGTCAAGTATATTTCTTTCTCTTCCTAATTTCTACTTTTTTTGTATTAGATATTTTTATTTACTTAATATCAACTTTTTTGTGTTAAATATATTTCTTTCTCTTCTCAATTTCTACTTTTATGTATTAGATATTTTTATTTACTTAATTTCCACATTTTTTGTGTTAAATATATTTCTTTCTCTTCTCAATTTCTACTTTTATGTATTAGATATTATTTACTTAATTTCTACTTTTTTGGTGTTAAATATATTTCCTTCTCTTCTCAATTTCTACTTTTATGTAATAGATATTTTTATTTACTTAATTTCTACTTTTTTGTGTTTAATATATTTCTTTCTCTTCTCAATTTCTTCTTTTATGTAATAGATATTTTTATTTACTTAATTTCTACTTTTTTTTTGGTGTTAAATATATTTCTCTCTCTTCACAATTTCTACTTTTTTGTATTAGATATTTTTATTTACTTAATTTCTACTTTTTTTGTTTTAAATATATTTCTCTCTCTGCCCAATTTCTACGATTTTGTATTAGATATTTTTATTCACTTAATTTCTACCTTTTTGTGTTAAATATATTTCTTTCTCTTCTCAATTTCTACTTTTATGTATTAGATATTTTTATTTACTTAATTTCTACCTTTTTTGTGTTGAATATATTTCTTTCTCTTCTCAATTTTACCTTTTTTTTGTTTTAGATATTTTTATTTACTTAATTTTTACCTTTTTGTGTTAAATATATTTCTTTCTCTTCTCAATGTTTCCTTTTTTTTGTATTAGATATTTTTATTTACTTAATTTCTACCTTTTTTGTGTTAAATATATTTCTTTCTCTTCCCAATTTCTACTTTTATGTATTAGATATTTTTATTTACTTAATTTCGACCTTTTTTTGTGTTAAATATATTTCTTTCTCTTCTCAATTTTTCCCTTTTTTGTATTAGATATTTTTATTTACTTAATTTTCACCTTTTTTGTGTTAAATATATTTCTTTCTCTTCCCAATTCCTACTTTTATGTATTAGATATTTTTATATACTTAATTTCTACCTTTTTTGTGTTAAATATATTTCTTTCTCTTCCCAATTTCTAATTTTATGTATTAGATATTTTTATTTACTTAATTTCTACCTTTTTGTGTTAAATATATTTCTTTCTCCTCTCATTTTTTCCTTTTTTTGTATTAGATATTTTTATTTACTTAATTTCTACCTTTTTGGTGTTAAATATATTTCTTTTTCTTCCCAATTTCTACTTTTATGTATTAAATATATTTCTCTTCTCAATTTCTACTTTTATGTATTAGATATTTTCATGTACTTTATTTCTACTTTTTTGGTGTTAAATATATTTCTTTCTCTTCTCAATTTCTACTTATATGTATTAGATAATTTTATTTACTTAATTTCTACCTTTTTTTGTGTTAATATATTTCTTTCTCTTCTCAATTTCTACTTTTTTTGGATTAGATATTTTTACTTACTGAATATCTCCTTTTTTGGTGTTAAATATATTTCTTTCTCTTTTCAATTTCTATTTTTTTGTATTAAACTCGGGTTTTTTTATTGAATATTTTTTTTTCTTCTCCTTTTCTACTTTTTTTGTATTAGATATTTTTACTTATTTAATTTCTCCTTATTTTTGGTGTTAAATATATTTCTTTCTCTTCTCAATTTCTACTTTTTTGTATTCAATTGGGTTTTTTGGATTAAATATTTTTTCTGCTTCCCAATTTCTACTTTTTTGTATTAGATATTTTTACTCAATTTTTATTTTTTTTTTGGTTTTAGATATATTTCTTTCTCTTCTCAATTTCTACTGTTTTTGTATACAATTGGGTTTTTTGGATTAAATATTTTTTCACTGAATTTTTATTTTTTGTATTAGATATTTTTCTTTTTCTTCTCAATTTCTACTTTTTTTTGTATTAAACACATTTCTTTCTCTTCTCAATTTCTGCTTTTTTGTATTGAATATTTTTTTCTATTCTCAATTTCTACTATGTAGTATTAAATGTTTTTTCTCTTCTCAATTTCTACTTTTTTTGTATCAAATATTTTTTTTTATCTCAATTTCTACTTTTTTTGTATCAAATATTTTTTTTATCTCAATTTCTACTTTTTTGTATCAAATATTTTTTTCTCATCTCAATTTATATATTTTTTTTGTATTAAATATTTTTCTTTCCCTTCTCAATTTCTACGTTTTGTATTAAATGTTTTTTTTTCTCTTAATATCTTTTTTTTTATCAAATTTTTTTTTTCTCTTCTCAATTTCTACTTTTTGTATTAAATTGTTTCACTTTTCTCATTTCACTTTAAAGCTACGTTCCAGCATTCTCTCTCTCTCTCTCTCTCTCTCTCTCTCTCTCTCTCTCTCTCTCTCTCTCTCTCTCTCTCTCTCTCTCTCTCTCTCTCTCTCTCTCTCTCTCTCCCTCTATTTTATTCGTATGTTCTTTACTTCCACTTGATTATGAATATAGCAATACCTATGTTTTCAGCATTTTGCATTTAGATGGCACTGTCCCTCTTAATTTGAATTCTTCTTGGTTTGTGGCCTTTGTTTTTTTTTGTCTCTCTCTCTCTCTCTCTTTCGCAACATATTTATCAATTATATATATGTATATATATTATATATATAAATTATATATATATATATATATATATATATATATATATATATATATATATATATATATATATATATATATATATATATATATGTGTGTGTGTGTGTGTATGTGTGTGTGTTTTATTTGCATAATATATTAAATATATGTATATAAATGGGATATGTATATATTGTTGAATATATATATATATATATATATATATATATATATATATATATATATATATATATATATATATATATATATATATATATATGTGTGTGTGTGTGTGTGTGTGTGTGTGTGTGTGAATTTATATATATATATATATATATATATATATATATATATATATATATATAATTTATATATATATATGTATATATATATATATATATATATTTATTTATTTATAATATTAGCCTATATATGCATATATAAATATATATATATATATATATATATATATATATATATATATATATATTATATATAAATTTATATGTGTGTTTTATTTGCATAATATATTAAATATATGTATATAAATGTGTTATGTATATATTGTTGAATATATATATATATATATATATATATATATATATATATATATATATATATATATATATGTGTGTGTGTGTGTGTGTGTGTGTGTGTGAATTTATATATATATATATATATATATATATATATATATATATATATATATATATATATTAGTTTATATATGCATATATATATATATGCATATATATATGTATATATATATGTATATATATATATATGCATATATATATATATATATATATATATATATATATATATATATATATATATATATATATATATATATATATATATATATATATATATATATATATATATATATATATATATGTATATATAAATGCAATTATGGAAGGGTCATTAGGTTAAATGCAAAGATTATTGGTAAAATAATGGGTCCTGTACGAAGTGTTGTTGGTGAGTTATATGTAGGTTGTACAATCGTGATTTGGTGAAAACAGTTTACCGAACACCAAGAAAGGGAAAGGGAAAGAGAAAGTGAAATAAGAGGAGAAAGGTGCATTGGGTTTAATTAGCTTTTACGTGCTTCTCATGAGGCCTCTGTGTAAGAATAGGGAGTCGCTGATATTCTATGCTGAAAGGTTTTCCCCCATAATTTACTATATCAAATGTGAATGAATAGCTAGTGTGTTTCTATTATTTTTTTCCTCTGAAAACCCTTTTATGATCAATTGAGTTTTGTCGAAAAGAAAATATGGAAAATATAAATAATAACCTATCCACTGTTATCCCTAGATTAAGGGGTTGGTTGCCTGATGCGCCATCTCCAATGCCTTCTATCAAAAAGCATCCTCTTCCACCAAAGCTCTTCTCTCCATATCATCCTTCACTTTATCTTGCCATCTAATTCTCTGCCTCCATCTTGATCTTCTCCCCTTAACAGGTTACTCCTAACCCCTCCACAGTCTCTCTCATCTATCCATCCTCAAC
>NC_090735.1:3693270-3710770 GCF_036898095.1 Palaemon carinicauda
TTTTGAGCACAGTAACTACAATAAAATAAATCTTTCATATATAAACTTTAAAAACTTAAAAATCAACCAAGAGGAAATTAAATAATATAGAATAGTGCGCCCGAGTGTACCTTCGGGCAAGATAACTTTAAACCAAGACAGTGGAAGACCATAGTACAGAGGCTATGGCACGACCCAAGTCTAGAGAACAATGATTTGATTTTCGAGTGCCCTTCTCCTAGATTATCAAAGATAGTGTATGCATGCATGTATGGGTATCTTTATGTATTGTGTATGTATGGTTTCATAATTATCAATGACTTGGTGTGCATGTATCATTTTTATGAATAGCATTGAGATGCTGCATTTATGTGTATACATACTGTCTGTATGTATGAATGTTGAGTGTCCATTGAGATGCTGCATTTATGTGTATATATACTGTTTGTATATATGATATGAATGTTGTGTCCATGATTGTCAATGAAGTACTGTAAGTTGCCCTATGTATGATTGAGCGTAAGGTTTATAGGATTACAATATATATATATATATATGTATATATATGGATATGTAATGTATATATATATATATATATATATATATATATATATATATATATATATATATATATATATATATACAGTGATGCCTCAGGATACGGTTTCGTATCCTGATTTTTTCGTATCCTGAGTTGCGTTTTACATGTAAATAGCCTAATCCGTTCCAAGCTTTACGAGAAGACACCTTTTCTTCCATAAACACGCTAAACTGTAGTAATAAACATGCAATGCAGCCATTTCTATCATTCAATAATTAACCCAACTGTTAAAAACAGCCTAATCCATTCCAGAAACCACTATGAGATTATTCAATAATGTAGTTATAGCGTAGTTATCCCCCCCAAGCCCTAAGAAAACGGTCCGTTTTCTTTATTACTGTATAAAAGTTACGGTACTGTATGTAAAGCATTTGGATCAGTAAAGGTGTATTGTTACCTGTACGTACACCTAAATTAAGGATCGATACTCTGAAAAAAGGGTTACAGTTAATTAGTGTAACAAAACAGTTGAAACTTACCTTTTGATTGAGACAATGTCCGATAGCGAAGTCGCGGCAGAGGAGGATGGCATAAGGCAGAAAACGTAACAAGTGACAGACTATGTACAGTAATTTACACTTAACACATTAACACTTAAACTTTACGAAATAAAAAAATGTCAGAAATAATTAACACTTAACATTACGTATGGAAAACTATAAAATGAAAGAAAAAATTACTTTTAACACTTAACGGTAACATAAAACTTAAAATTGAATTTTTTTTTGCTTTTTATAACTTTACGTTTTTCATATTTTCTAAACCTCTTCTACTTCTTCATCACTTTCTTTTTTCTGTTTCTTTTCTTTACTTTCACCTTCTAATTCTTCATCACTTCCTCTTTTCTGTTTCTTTTCTTCACTTTCACCTTCGTCTTGGCCTACTAATACCGCTGGCCTCTTTAATAAGAAACTATCCATTGAAGCTTGTTTCTGCCTACTTTTCATCACATTTCTAAAATGCGTTAGGCAAATGTCATTGCATTGTTGAAGCGCACGGTTGGTATAAACTTTTTCTGGATGTTCCTTTTCGACGTAGTCTGCCATTTTATGGAAACATGCAAGAATTTCCTTGATGTCTGCCGTTTTCAAAGGTGTAACATCCTCCTCATCACCGCTAGAGAACTGCTCTTGAACATCACTCACTTGCATCGTCTCCAACTCCTTCAGGTCGTCCGTCGTCAACTCCTCATGGTGCTCCTCGATGGGTTCATCTATATCCTCCTCGCTAACTTCCAGCACCATGGACGTACCAAGATGTACGATGTCAGCCACTTCAGACTGCTGAATTGGTTCAGGATCGTCAAAGATCTCGGCTTCGCTTCCAGGCTTCCCGAACCCCTCGAAGTCTCGTGTAGAGACAGCATCAGGCCACAGCTTCCTCCAAGATGAGTTTAGGGTACGCCTCGAAACTTCCTGGCAAGTGAGATCGATGAGTTTGAGGCATATCACGATGTTAAAGTGATCTTTCCAAAATTCACGCAGAGTGAGGTTTGTACTCTCTGTGACTTGGAAACATCTCTGGAAGAGATGCTTCGTGTACAATTTTTTAAAATTTGAAATAACTTGCTGGTCCATGGGCTGGAGGAGAGGGGTGGTGTTAGGTGGTAGATATAGGACCTTTATGAAGGAATACTCGGCCAGAAGATATTCCTCGAGGCCAGGAGGGTGAGCTGGAGCATTGTCCAACACCAGCAGACATTTCATAGGGAGGCGCTTTTCTTCCAAATATTTTCGGACAGTCGGATCGAAGCAGACATTCACCCAATCAATGAAAAGTTGCCTCGTTACCCAGGCTTTAGCATTCGCCCTCCACATCACGGGAAGGTTCTCCTTGATGACTTTGTGGGCTTTGAAGGCTTGTTGATTTTCTGAATGGTACACCAGCAGGGGCTTTATCTTGCAGTCCCCACTGGCGTTTGCACAAAAAGCAAGGGTAAGCCTGTCCTTCATAGGCTTATGTCCGGGTAGCCTCTTCTCCTCCGCCGTGATGAACGTCCGACGAGGCATTTTCTTCCAAAAAGGTCCAGTTTCGTCGCAATTGAAAACTTGCTGCGAACTGTAGCCTTCCTGCAGAGTCAACTCGTCGAACGTTTTAACAAAGGCTTCGGCGGCCTTCGCGTCCGAGCTGGCTGCCTCCCCATGCCTACCACTGAATGAATGCCAGTCCTTTTCTTGAATTTCTTGAACCACCCACGAGAAGCCTTGAACTCTGGGGGTTACTGCTGGGATGTTCCTTCTCCTACCCCTTCTTCGGCCTGAGAACGCATGAGATCACCGAAAATGGAGGAGGCCTTCTGGCAAATTGTAGTCTCAGTGATGTTGTCTCCTGAGATCTCTTTGTCCTTGATCCACACAAGAAGCAGCCTCTCCATCTCGTCATGCACGTGGGTTCTCTTGTTGGAGAAAATAGTGACGCCCTTAGAAGGTGTCGCTGCTTTGATGGCCGCCTTCTGCTTCAGGATGGTGCCTATCGTAGATAGATTCCGGCCATACTCCTTGGCGATCGCACTTAAACGCATGCCAGACTCGTACTTTTTCACGATTTCAAGTTTCGTCTCCATCAAGAGCCTCGTCTTCTTCTTCTTTCCTTCGGCAACATTCTTGGGACCCATGGCTACAGTAATACGTAATATAATACACTACGTACGTTATATACAGTACTATGTATAGTAAACACTAATACAGTACAGTGCACAGTAACGAATGTTTAATAACGATAACACGTGGCGTACGAATGTACTGTATATTAACACTACGTCAAACAAGCGAAAGCACACAATGTCTGTTAACGATACCGAGGTCGGAACGAAAAGAGAGAGAGAGAGAGAGAGAGAGAGAGAGAGAGAGAGAGAGAGAGAGAGAGAGAGAGATGAACGCCCGTGCGTAAGCAAGTTGGGATAGTTGCCGACCAATAGGAAAGCAGGATCTTATGGCGTCAGCTAGCGTCTGAGTAGGGAGATAACCAATGGGTGAGCGGGAGGCTGTAAGTGAGTCTACCCAAGTTCAAAGTCTGGTGGCGCGCGCTTTTTAAAATTACTCTCGGCGAGAGTTGGGATCTCGTAAGGTTTTCGTATCCTGAAATTTTTATTTGTATACTGGGGCATAAAAATCTTCGAATCACTTTTTCGCATCCTGAATTTTTCGTAAGCAGAAACTTTCGTATCCAGAGGTATCACTGTATATATATATATATATATATATATATATTATATATATATATATATATATGTGTGTGTGTGTGTGTGTAAACTCTGTTAGGTTTTGCCAGTCGTCTCCATCTTGAGCTTTTAATTCAATACTTCTCCATTCATCATCATCTACTTCAAGCTTCATAGTCCTCAGCCATGTAGGCCTGAGTCTTCCAACTCTCCTAGTTCCTTGTGGAGCCCAGCTGAAAGTTGGGTGAACTAATTTCTCTTGCATTTACTGTATATGTATATATATATATATATATATATATATATATATATATATATATATATATATGTATGTATATATATGCATATATATATAGATAGATATATATATGTGTGTGTGCAATGTGTGTGTGTATGTGTGTGTGATTTCCATAGTCATACATGTGATGCCTTATCTTTGTATACTGTAACTGTAGATGTATATGAATTGAGATTTTATCCTCCCTAGATTTTATTTTTTACTCACAAAAGTAAAAAAAAAAAAAATGTTTGGATTGTAAGAGGCTTCAGTATTCTTGTTAAGAAAATTAATTTGGAAACCAAAGTTCATTAGAGGCTTGTTGAAGAAGCTGAACTTCTTCCTGCTGCAAAAGTTACTTAAGAGAAGGGGGGAAAATTATTCCATCAAAAGAAGAAAAATTGGCCGAAGTTTCTGTGAATTCTGTTATGCGTATATTTAATTCGATTTATTATTAAGAAGGGAAAAGGAGAAGTCATCCTTTTTGAGTTAATTGACATCTCTCTCTCTCTCTCTCTCTCTCTCTCTCTCTCTCTCTCTTCTCTCTCTCTCTCTCTCTCTCTCTTTTATGTTCGTATGTCTGTCTGTGTGTTTTTGACTCGCATAACTCAAAAACTATTTGACCGAATCTCATTAAATTTGGAGGGATGATTGGCCATGATCAAAGAACAATCTTATTACATTTTGGAAGTGATTGTGTCAAAGGTCAAGGTCAGGGTAGCGAAAAGGTCAAGAACTTCCTTTTGGCATATCGTGGTAATTGATTGTGTATGTATATATATATATATATATATATATATATATATATATATATATATATTATATACACAATCTTATATATATATAATATATATTGTATATATGTATAATACAATTCTTATATATATATATATATATATATATATATATATATATATATATATATATATATATATATATATATATATATATATATATATATATACATACATGCATACATACATACATATATATACATATAAATTATATATGTGTATATATATATATATTATATATATTATATTATATATATATATAATATATATATATATATATACATACATATATATACATATAAATTATATATATATATAATATATATATATATATATATATATATATATATATATATATATATATATATATATATACCTTAACGTGTTGTAAGGGTTCGTGTATCTGCAAATCTGTTACTAGGCAGGGCCGCCACCCATACTAGGTTGTTTTTTTTTTCGCGATTGGACGAAAATCTCCCCACTATCACCAATTCTGCACTGGACAGCTTGGTTATGTAAACTGGCCAAAACCCCAAATATGAAAAAGGATATATCTGAGGCCTTTGTCCTGCAGTGGACTAGTAACGCCTGCATTTGTTGTTGTTGTTGTCGTTGTTCCTCTAATGAGATTCAGGGGCAATTAATTAATTAATTAATTAAGGATTGTCATAATAATAAATTAGAGTGCAGAGCTCCACCACAGCTGCTTATTTCGGTCAACCTTTTGCTCGACCTTGACCTTTGACCTTGGACTTCCAAAATTGAATTACTTTCACATCTCAATATAAGAATTTTTCCCAGGAAGTTATTCACAAACAAACAGACAAACGAAAAAACAGGGACGAAAACATAACCTCCTACCAACGTCGTTTGCTGAAGTAATAACAAATTAGAATATTTGAAGTGGATATTTTTTTAGATATTTTTATATGTTTTTTGCTTTGCTTTGATTAGCAAAATATTCTTTAATTCAACTTTCATTATATTATAGATGAAAAGCATAACCCTGTTTGTTACTGACTCAAAGGCAGCTTGAAAACTTTTCTTTTAGGTTATTGTATATACTTTAATAAGGCAAAACTTTTCTTTTTAGGATAGTGTGTTGGATATACTTAAAAAAAGGTAAAATTGTCTTTTTAAGTTATTGTATATACTTAAAAAAGCAACATTTTTCTTTTAGGTTATTGTATATTTTAAAAAAGGCAAAACTTCTTTTTAGGATAGTGTAGTGGATATACGTAAAAAAGGTAAAATTGTCTTTTTAAGTTATTGTATATATTAAAGAAAAATAACAATACTTTTCATTTAGGTTATTGTATATTTAAGAAAAGGCTAAACTTCTTTTTAGGGTATAGTATATAGGCTACTTTGGAATAAGGCAAAACTTTTCATTTAGGTGACTGTATATACTTTAAAAAGAGGCAACCCTTTTCATTTTAGGTTCTTGTGTATACTTTAGAAAAAGGGAACTACTTTGCCTTTTAGAAGAAAGAAAATATCGGCTCAACTTTATTGATATTATTGATATTATACTCTTCGTATTGAATGATGAATTACTCTCTCTCTCTCTCTCTCTCTCTCTCTCTCTCTCTCTCTCTCTCTTCCCAGTGGTTAGGGATGCAATGGGGCCAATTCTAAAATATGTTTTTTATTTACCGAAGCAGCAAATTTGGTACCTACTTGTAAACTGCCCGCTGCACGAGGGAATATCTCTCTCTCTCTCTCTCTCTCTCTCTCTCTCTCTCTCTCTCTCTCTCTCTCTCTCTCTCATTTTTTTTAATCGCTGGCTTAGTGGGTTATCACGAACCCTGACTTAAAACCTTACGGTCTTTTTGGTCACGAAAGATGTCAGCTTCTTCCGTCTCTCTGCGATTGGGATCAGGTCCTGGTAGTGACTAGATCGTGGTACTGACCAGGTCCTGGTAGTACCCAGGTCCTGGTAGTGCCCAGGTCCTGGTAGTGCCCAGGTCATGGTAGTGGTTAGATCCTGGTAGTGCCCAGGTCATGGTAGTGACTAGATCCTGGTGGTTCCCAGGTCCTGGTAGTAACTAGATCCTGGTGGTTCCCAGGTCCTGGTAGTGACTAGATCCTGGTAGTGCCCAGGTCATGGTAGTGCCCAGATCCTGGTAGTGCTCAGATCATGGTAGTGCCCAGGTCCTGGTAGTGCCCAGGTCCTGGTAGTGCCCACGTCCTGGAAGTGCCCAGATCCTGGTAGTGCCCAGGCCCTGGTAGTGACTAGATCCTGGTAGTGCCCAGATCCTGGTAGTGCCCAGATCCTGGTAGTGCCCACGTCCTGGAAGTGCCCAGATCCTGGTAGTGCCCAGATCCTGGTAGTGCCCACGTCCTGGAAGTGCCCAGATCCTGGTAGTGCCCACGTCCTGGAAGTGCCCAGATCCTGGTAGTGCCCACGTCCTGGAAGTGCCCACGTCCTGGTAGTGCCCATGTCCTGGAAGTGCCCAGATCCTGGTAGTGCCCAGGTCCTGGTAGTGCCCACACGTCCTGGAAGTGCCCAGATCCTGAAAGTGTTCAGGTCCTGGTAATGCCCACGTCCTGGAAGTGCCCAGATCCTGGTAGTGCCCAGGTCCTGGTAGTGCCCACGTCCTGGAAGTGCCCAGATTCTGGTAGTGCCCAGATCCTGGTAGTGCCCACGTCCTGGTAGTGCCCAGGTCCTGGAAGTGCCCAGATCCTGGTAGTGCCCACGTCCTGGTAGTGCCCAGGTCCTGGAAGTGCCCAGACCCTGGTAGTGCCCACGTCCTGGAAGTGCCCAGGTCCTGGTAGTGCCCACGTCCTGGAAGTGCCCAGATCCTGGTAGTGCCCAGGTCCTGGTAGTGCCCAGGTCCTGGCATTGCCCACGTCCTGGAAGTGCCCAGATCCTGGTAGTGCCCAGGTCCTGGTAGTGCCTAGGTCCTGGAAGTGCCCAGATCCTGGTAGTGCCCACGTCCTGGTAGTGCCCAGGTCCTGGAAGTGCCCAGATCCTGGCAGTGCCCACGTCCTGGAAGTGCCCAGATCCTGGCAGTGCCCAGATCCTGGTAGTGCCCAGGTCCTGGTGGTGCCCACGTCCTGGAAGTGCCCAGATCCTGGTAGTGCCCAGGTCCTGGTAGTGCCCAGATCCTGGTAGTGCCCAGGTCCTGGTAGTGCCCAGATCCTGGTAGTGCCCAGGTCCTGGTGGTGCCCAGGTCCTGGTAGTGCCCAGGTCCTGGTAATGCCCAGATCCTGGTAGTGCCCACGTCCTGGAAGTGCCCAGATCCTGGTAGTGCCCAGATCCTGGTAGTGCCCAGGTCCTGGAAGTGCCCAGGTCCTGGTAGTGCCCAGGTCCTGGTAGTGCCCACGTCCTGGAAGTGCCCAGATCCTGGTAGTGCCCACGTCCTGGAAGTGCCCAGATCCTGGTAGTACCCACGTGCTGGAAGTGCCGAGATCCTGGTAGTGCCCACGTCCTGGAAGTGCCCAGGTCCTGGTAGTGCCCACGTCCTGGATGTGCCCAGGTCCTGGTAGTGCCCAGATCCTGGTAGTGCCCATGTCCTGGAAGTGCCCAGATCCTGGTAGTGCCCAGATCCTGGTAGCGCCCACGTCCTGGAAGTGCCCAGATCCTGGTAGTGCCCAGGTCCTGGTAGTGCCCAGATCCTGGTAGTGCCCACGTCCTGGAAGTGCCCACGTCCTGGTAGTGACTAGATCCTGGTAGTGCCAAGGTCATTGTATTGACTAGATCATGGTAGTGCCCAGATCTTGGTAGTGCCAGGCTTTAGTAGTGACTAGATCCTGGTAGTACCCAGGTCCTGGTAGTTCCCACGTCCTGGAAGTGCCCAGATCCTGATAGTGCCCACGTCCTGGAAGTGCCCAGATCCTGGTAGTGCCCACGTCCTGGAAGTGCCCAAATCCTGGTAGTGCCCAGGTCCTGGTAGTGCCCACGTCTTGGAAGTGCCCAGATCCTGGTAGTGCCCACGTCCTGGAAGTGCCCAGATCCTGGTAGTGCCCAGGTCCTGGAAGTGCCCAGATCCTGGTAGTGCCCACGTCCTGGAAGTGCCCAGATCCTGGTAGTGCCCACGTCCTGGAAGTGCCCAGATCGTGGTAGTGCCCAGGTCCTGGTAGTGCCAAGGTCATTGTATTGACTAGATCATGGTAGTGCCCAGATCTTGGTAGTTCCAGGCTTTAGTAGTGACTAGATCCTGGTAGTACCCAGGTCCTGGTAGTGCCCAGATCCTGGTAGTGCCCAGGTCCTGGAAGTGCCCAGATCCTGGTAGTACCCAGGTCCTGGAAGTGCCCAGATCCTGGTAGTGCCCAGGTCCTGGAAGTGCCCAGATTCTGGTAGTGCCCACGTCCTGGAAGTGCCCAGATCCTGGTAGTGCCCAGGTCCTGGTAGTGCCCAGGCCCTGGTAGTGACTAGAACCTGGTAGTGCCAAGGTCATTGTATTGACTAGATCATGGTAGTGCCCAGATCTTGGTAGTGCAAGGCTTTAGCAGTGACTAGATGCTGGTAGTACCCAGGTCCTGGTAGTGCCCAGATCCTGGTAGTTCCCAGGTTCTAGTAGTGACTAGATCCTGGTAGTACCCAGGTCCTGGTAGTGCCCAGGTCCTGGTAGTGCCCAGGTTCTGGTAGTACCCAGGTCCTGGTAGTGCCCAGGTCATGGTAGTGACTAGATCTTGGTGGTGCCCAGGTCCTGGTAGTGACTAGATTCTGGTAGTGCCCAGTTCCTGGTAGTTCCCAGGTCTTATAAGTGACCAGACAGAACCTGGTAGTGCCCAGGTCCTGGCAGTGCCAAGATTTTCTGAGAAAGTGCTTGAAAGTAATATAGCTTAAGAAGTCATTGTGGTTTTTCGAAATAGATTATCTTCGTATTGATGCAATAATTGTTCACCAAGATAGTAACAATTTGAAGTTGAATTTGCTTTAACTATGATGATAGTTATTGATTTTTCTACTTTCATATTACTACTACTACTACTACTACTACTACTACACTACTACTAACTAAGCTACAACCTTAGTTGGAAAAGCAAGATACAATAAGCCCCAAGTGCTCCAGCAGGGAAAAATATCTTAGTAAGGAAATAAATAAGCTACAAGAGACGTGATGAACAATTAATACAAAGATATTGTAAGAACAGTAACAACATTAAAACCGATCTCTCATATATAAACTATAAAAAGAGACTCAATATATTACTTTGTTTGTTAATTATCCAAACATCACTGAGGCAAAGTACACAATTTAAAGCTTTGGCAATAGATGTTTGATGCTAAGCTAACAATGGCCACGTTTACTTTGAAGTTTGGTTCGAGGAAAGTATGTTGATTTCATTGGGTGACAGACCAGATCAGTGAATCTCTCTCTCTCTCTCTCTCTCTCTCTCTCTCTCTCTCTCTCTCTCTCTCTCTCTCTCTAAATGCTTAAACTAAATCGTTCTTTCAAAGAGCAAGTGGAGTCTCCGCGGAGGGACTAAAAAGTCTTTGAAACATCCAAAATCCTTGTAACACTCTCTCTCTCTCTCTCTCTCTCTCTCTCTCTCTCTCTCTCTCTCTCTCTCTCTCTCTCTCTCTCTCTCTCTCTCGTCTAATCAGAGAATGCTATATTTTCATTTTAAGAACGGCAAGAATTATTTTTGGATAAGATATCAGTTTTTTATACTGTATCAATATAACATTATTACAATTTACATAAAAATAGTTATATTAACAGAACAAGAAAATAATAATGGAATTACTTTAACATTATGAGCCTAAAAAGTAATTTTGTTGTAAACTAAATGATTTCACATCATAATATAATTTGTAAAATTGGCTAGCGTAAATTACTTTTTTCACTTAATATAATTTTCATATTAGAGGGGCATGCAGTAGAACGCAGCCCTCCGCCACGGCAGGTTATTTCTAGACCTTTGTTCGACTTTGACCTTGACCTTTGGCCTTAACATGTAGGAATTGGCGTGGATTTTCATGCACTCAAATATGAACCAAGTTTGAAGTCTATGACAATTATGTCAAAACTTATGGCTGATTACGTGAACTGGACAATTTACTTGACCGTGACCTTGATATTCCAAAATTTAATAATTTCCATCTTTTTACATAAGAGTTAATCCCTGCAAGTTTTATTAAAATTATGGTCAGGAAGTTGTTCACAAACTAACACACACAAACAAACAAACAATCAAACAACACACAAACCGGGGTGAAAACATAACCTCCTTCCAATTTAGTTGGCGGAGATAATAAATATTCAAAGTAATGCTAAATAATTTAAAATAGCTTAAGGTTAAACCCCCCCCCCAAAAAAAAAAAAAAAAGATAAGAAAAAAATAGAGACTAAATAACATTTTCTTGCAAACCAAATACTTTAAAAAGGAGGCCGGTCTTTGTCCTTAGTTATTCTGTCAGCCACAGCTTATGACAAATTCTCTCTTTGCATCTGGCGTGCGTGACTCCAGCAGTCTTCCATCAACCTGTCTGAGATGAGCTACAATTTTTTATGTCCTGGTTTCTCTCTCGTAATGGCCCTGTATTTTCTTCAGACCTTTTTTTTCGTGTTTGATCTTCTGTTGTTTTTACATATAATCTGGATTAATATTTTTATATATTATGATACATTATGCTGTTAATTGCTTTCGCCAACGAAGTTGGAAGGGGCTTCTGTTTTACCACCTGCTTGGCTCTTGTTTAATTTCCAGTTATGTTTACAGATAAATAATCTCGATTAATATTTTTGTATATTTTTATAAACTCTCCTGCTAATTACCTTCGCCAATGAAGTTGGAAGGTTATATTTTAGCCCTGTTTGTGTTTTTTTTTTCTTTTTTTTTTGTGTGAACATTTTCCTGGCCACAATTTTAATCGTAGAGGATTGGAACTTACAGTGATTAACTGTTTTGTAAAAAGATGGAAATTATTAAATTTTGTAAGGTCAAAGGTAGGTCAAGGTCAAGGTCAAGCATAATGTCGAATTCACGTAATCAGTCATAAGTTTGGACATCTTTATCACAGAGACTTCAAACTTGGATCATATTTGAGTGTATGAAAATCCAATGACACCCATACTAGGTTGGTTTGTGACCAGCGAGCAGGTTAAAGTCTCCCACCAACACCAATCTGCAATGGCCAACGTGGTGAGATAGAGGGCCAAACCACAGACATGAATAAGGTCATGTCTGAGGCCTTTGTCCTGCAGTGGTCTAGAATAGGCAGCATTTGATGATGTTGTTGTTGTATGAAGTGAGAAGGGAGAACCACTGTAGATATACATGCTATAGTCAATTTTTTTTTATCGAGGCATATTTGCACCGACTCGCAGGGGTGCCCTTTTAGCTCGGAAAGGTTTCCTGATCGCTGATTGGTTAGAAATATCTTGCCCAACCAATCACCGATCAGGAAACTTTTCCGAGCTAAAAGGGCACCGCTGCGAGTCTGTGCACATCTGCCTCGATAAAAAAAAGAGATTATAGGACATAAACATATGAAAGATAAAATATAATTTTAATTTAAGCTAGCTTTATTCTGCATCGAGGTACTAAATGAAGTTGTGATTTACTTATAATCTCTAAATTGTAAAACTTGAATTGGGTCACGAAAAAAAAAACAAAAAAAACATTGTTATTAAGGTCACTGGGTTTTCAGTTTGTATTCTGACCAATCATATGTAAACCTTCTTTATTATTATTATTATTATTATTATTATTATTATTATTATTATTATTATTATTAGCCAAGCTACAACCCTAGTTGGAAAAGCAAGATGCTATAAGCCCAAGGGCTCCAACAGGGAAAAATAGCCCAGTGAGGAAAGGAAATAAGGAAATAAATAAATGATGAGAATAAATTAATTCTGTGAAGTAAGTTCGTTAAAACAGGTATTTTTCCTATCCAGATTTGGATAGGAATCATTAACAATCTCACATTTTGTTTATTCCTCGTAAAAATATTAGTTAAAGCTCCGACAATTCCCGTAACTGCGGTGAACTTTCCAAAAGAAATAGGTTGAGATTCAGGCAACCAAAATTGCCTCTTGAGAAAATGATCTCCAATGAAAGTTTTAGGACTTATAATTGTTTTTTTTTTTTTTTTAGTTACTCGCCTTTAAGGCTTTACTTGAAGCCATTACCTTCTTCAGATACATGTAGTCATGTGATTCAATACTTAATTTTGTGTTAATAAGAATCATTCATCAGTAAAAGTGTTTATACTTTCGGAAAAATTACTTATCTGAGAAGTCTTAGGATGTAAGTTATCGACATTGTTAGTTTTAAGATGCAATTACCTCCGCCAACGAAGTTGGAAGGAGGTTATGTTTTCGTCCTTGTTTGTGTGTGTTTGTTTGTGAATAGCTACCTGTCCACAATTTTAGTAGTAGAGCAATGAAACTTGCAGGGATTAACTTTTGTTAAAAGCTGGAAATGATTAAATTTTGGAAGGTCAAAGGTCAAGCAATATGTCCAACTCACGTAATCAGCTATAAGTTTCCACATCGTTGTCACTGAGACTTTAAACTTGGTTCATATTCGATAGTATGAAAATCCATTCCAATTAATACATGTTAAGGTGAAAGGTCAAGGCCAAGGTCTAGCAAAAGGTCGAGAAATAAGTGCCTCTCTAGTTCTTCCTTCATTAGGAGAAGAATAACATCGACATATGGCACACTGTTCTATCTTATTTCTCTTTTTCCTGTTTTGTTAAAGTTTTTATAGTTTATATAGGAGATAATTATTTTAATGTTGTTTACTGCTCTTGAAATATTTTATTTTTCCTCGTTTCCTTTCATCACTGGGCTATTTTCCCTGTTGGAGCCCCTGTGCTTATAGCATTATGCTTTTCCAACTACGGTTGTAGCTTAGCAACTAATAATAATAACAATAATAATAATAATAATTATAATAATAATAATAATAATAATTCATAAAATGATGAAGGATTAAATGCAAGAACACCAAAATTAAGTATAAAGCATTCATGTGATCCTAATAATACTGCAGTAATTACTTCAACTTGTTACGAGCCTGACGTGGCATTCATGTCCGTGACATTCTTTTTTATTTCTCTCTCTCTCTGTCTCTCTCTCCATAATCTCCTTTGCGTGAATGATCATCCCTCTTTTAAGTCTCGTGATTGCTGGTTGCAAAACCATTAACTTTAGAAGGCTGCCTTTAACTTACATGAAAGGGATTTCTGGATAGAGCGTGTTTGGTTTTTAAAGTGAAGATTACTCAGACAATAACAATTGTTGAACATTTGTGGATGACTGATAAATTCATGCATTGGTGATCTGCTTTCAGAGGCTGATATAAATCTCTTTTTATAGTTTGTATATGAGAGATTTATTTTAGTGTTGTTACTGTTCTTAAGATATTTTATTATAATGGGAATAACAATTGTTGAAAATTTTTTGGATGACTGATAAATTCATGCATTGGTGATCTGCTTTCAGAGGCTGATATAAATCTCTTTTTATAGTTTATGTATGAGAGATTTATTTTAGTGCTGTTACTGTTCTTAAGATATTCTAATGGTTCATTACTTCTCTTGTAGTTTATTCCCTTGTTTCCTTTCCTCACTGGGCTACTTTTAATGTTACTGTTCTTAAGATATTTTAATTGTTCATTACTTCTCTTGTAGGTTATTTATTTCTTTATTTCCTTTCCTCACTGGCTATTTTTCCCTTTTGGAGCCCTTGGGCTTATAGAATCTTGCTTTTCCAAGGAGGGTTGTTTTGTAGCTAAAGCTAATAATAATAATAATGATAATTTTATTATCAAATATATACAATTTATACATATATATATATATATATATATATCTTCAATTTCAATCATATTAAATATATACAATTTTATATATATATATATATATATATATATATATATATATATATATATATATATATATATATATATATATATATGTATGTATGTATGTATATATATGTGTGTATATATATAATATATATATATATATATATATATATATATATATATATATATGTATGTATGTATGTATGTATATATATGTGTGTATATATAATATATATATATATATATATATATATATATATATATATATATATATATATACACACATATATATATATATATATATATATATATATATATATATATATCTATCTTCAATTTCAATCATATTTAATATATTCAATTTATATAGATCTTTAAAAATGAATCATTTTATTGTCGCTCGTAAATATATTGAAAGACGCAACCGAGCGACGATGCACATGCAGTCCACCCGTAGAAAATGTGTGATGAAATGAGCACAACCTGTCGCTTAAATAATTTGTCATGTTGGGAGCGACAAGGTGATATCGATTATCATTGTTTATGCTCCCCTTCGTGCCTGGGTGTCAAGTGTCGTTCTACGTCACCCCCCAGAAACATTATTCATGCCAGAAAGTGGGAGACCGAAGGAGGCCCCCAATAAATTTCTGATGGGGCGCAAGGAACGCTGGCTTGCACGTGCTTGAGGCTACATGCGCGATTTATGTCGGGTGGGTGTGTTCGCGTGTGTTGCCATAAGGTTGGTTTTTTTTTTTTTTCTTTTGATAGGGATGACACCGAAAGTCAAGTTATTCCTTTTCTTCAAGGGTGAGATTCCTTGCTCGGTCCTTGCTAGAGAGTTAGGGGGTCCTTTGACTGGCCAGACAGTACCATATTGGATCCTTCTCTCTGGTTACGGTTCTTTCCCTTTGCCTACACAGACACCGAATAGCCTGGCCTATTCTTTACAGATTCTCCTCTGTCCTCATACACCTGACAACACTGAGATTACGAAACAATTCTTCTTCACCTAAGGGGTTAACTACGGCAATGTAATTGTTCAGTGGCTACTTTCCTCTTGGTAAGGGTAGAAGAGACTCTTTAGCTATGGTAAGCTGCTCTTCTAGGAGAAGGACACTCCAAAATCAAACCATTGTTCTCTAGTCTTGGGTAGTGCTATAGCCTCTGTACCATGGCCTTCCACTGTCTTGGGTTAGAGTTCTCTTGCTTGAGGGTACACTCAGGCACACTATTGTATCTAGTTTCTCTTTCTCTTGTTTTGTTGAAGTTTTTATTGTTTATATAGGAAATATTTATTTAAATGTTGTTACTATTCTTAAAATATTTTATTTTTCCTTGTTTCCTTTCCTCACTGAGCTATTTTCCCTGTTGGGGCCCCTGGGCTTATAGCATCCTGCTTTTCCAACTAGGGTTGTAGCTTAGCATTTAATAATAATAATAATAATAAATGTTTGGCTATTTCTAAATCGCTGATCTAATTCAAACACATTGTATGTGTGTGTATGTATGTATGTGTATATATATATATATATATATATATATATATATATATATATATATATATATATGTGTGTGTGTGTGTGTGTGTGTGTGTGTGTGTGTGTCAGTACATGAATACAGTATATAGCAGATTGGTCGAGGCACCAGCCACCCGTTGATATACTACCACGAGAGTTATTGGGTCTTTTGACTGGCCAGATAGCACTGTTGGTTCCTCCTTTGGTTACGACTAATTTTCCCTTGACTACACGTACAGCGAATAGTCTGGCCAATACTTTACACAGTCTCCTCTTTCCTCATACATCTGACAACACTAAGAAAACAGAAAAATTCTTCTTCACTCAAGGGGTTAACCACTGGAATGTAATTGGTCAGTGGCTACTTTCCTCTTGGTAAGGGTAGAAGAGACTCTTTAGCTATGGTAAGCAGCGCTTCTAGGAGAAGGACACTCCAAAATCAAACCATTGTTCTCTAGTCTTGGGTATTACCATAGCCTCTGTACCATGATCTTTCAATGTTTGGGGGGGTTAGAGTTCTCTTGCTTGAGGGTACACTCGGGCACACTTTTCTAGCGGTTTCTTTATTTCCTTTCCACACTGGATCATTTTTCTCTGTTGGAGCCCTTGGGTTTATAGCATCCTGCTTTTCCAATAGGGTATAGCTTTGCAAGTGATAATGATTTTGTTTGTATACACACATGTATATATATATATATATATATATATATATATATATATATATATATATATATATGTGTGTGTGTGTGTGTGTGTGTGTGTGTGTATGTATATATATATATATATATATATGTATATATATATATATATATATATATATATATATATATATATATATATATATATATGTATATATATATATATATATATATATATATATATATATATATATACATAAATATATATATATACACACACGTTATATACATGTGCTCTTTATAGCTGGTTTTAGTATGTAGGAATGTTGTCGAACATACGATCTAGATGAATAGAATTAACTGATTTAATATGCCGTTCAAATTGGATCCTTTTGTCGGAGGTCATTGTATTGTGACAGGCTTGCTATGTCCTCGTTATGTAATTACTCTTAACATTTTCCCTTCCATTAGATAAGAATTCTTGATATCTCAGGTCAATGCTCTTCTTGTGTGTCAATAAAGAGAAACCAGTTGTATAACCATTTTTTTTTCTATCGTTATTATTCATAATTCTTTGGAATTTGTTTGGCTGATGTGGTAACGTCCCTGACTGGTGATTGCCAAACTGGGGTTCGAATCCCGCTGAAAGTCATTAGTTCTTTTGGTCGCTGCAATTTAATCCTCCTTTTGAACTAAGGATGGCGGGTTTTGGGAAGCCTATAGGTCTACCTGCTGAGCCATCAGCAGCCATTGCCTGGCC
>NC_090735.1:3715770-3718270 GCF_036898095.1 Palaemon carinicauda
ACAATAATCCTTTGGCATCTCCACTATGCCTTGACGTTTTGTGTTCTTTTATCTTGAGATTAGTCAGCCACATGGCAAGGGTCTGTAGCTGCACAACTCGTTCTTGAGGAATCGACGATTGAAATACCACACTTTTCTTCACCGTTAGAATTTCAGACTGCTCATTTCTCTTTTCTTCACATAGAAATTAATCATAACTGTTATGGCTTTAGTTCCCCAAGATTTTCTAGATTCCCTTTTCTTATCTTACTGATGGTTTATCATTTCTGCATAATATTGGGAGTTAAATGACAGGACAGGATTAGAAATGAAACTATAAGAGAGATTACTCGAGTGCCATATGTGGACGAGATCATAGTGAGGGGTATAGATGGTTTGGGCATGCTCTTCGCACTCCCCAAGAGACATCAGTTCGCCAAACTTTCAACTGGGCTCCACGAGGCACTAGAAGAGTTGAAAGACCCAGGCCTTCATGGCCGAGGACTATGAAGTGTGAAGAAGGAGATGATGAAAGGAGAAGTATTGATTTAAAAGCTCAAGATAGAAACGACTGACGAAGTCCAGCCACTATCCTAATTTTGTTTTGTTTTTTATCAACATTCAGATAATAAACTTTTACTATTCATGTTTTTGCCGATGGTTCAACTCTCATATATATATATATATATATATATATATATATATATATATATATATATATATATATATATATATATATATATATATATATGTTTGGTTGAATTTTTCCTTTAGTTTTCATTATTAGTCATCCTTAGTTCTTCTTTCATATATTATTAAATGTTTAAAGCGCTCTAGCCCCCTCTCCACCACAGCTAGGACCTGGGAGGGCGTGGCAGTGGCTGCTCATGTCTCAGCAGGTAGACTTTTAGGCTCCCCCATATCTCCCACCTTCAGCTTCCAAGAATGGTGAGATTACGGTAGCCAAAGGAACTAACGAGTTTGAACTGTAGAAAGTTTTAATATTTACGTTCGTTTCTTCTTATACCAAAATTTGAAATTACTCTCGCTTTCATTTTCCTCTAAGCCTCAAGATTTAAGTTTCAGCATCACCTGGTGATGCTGATGTGGTAACGTCCCTGACTGGTGAACGCCATACTAGGGTTTAATTCCAGCTCAAACTCTTTAGTTCCTTTGGTCGCTGCAAACTCACTATTCTTGTGAGCTAAGGATGGGGGCTTTGGGGGAGCCTATAGGTCTATCTGCGGAGTCACCAGCAGCCATTACCTGGCCCTCCTTGGTCCTAGCTTGGAAGGAAAGGAACTTGGGCGCTGGTCATATGCTTATTTGGTCAGTCTCTAGGGTATTGTCTTGCTCGATGGTGCAATGTCACTGTCCTTTGCCTCCTGCCATTCATGAGCGGCCTTTAAACCTATGAGATTAGACTATTCTTTTCCTTACCAATGCCCTTTCATACGTTATTCTTGTATGGGTAAGATGACTATTTTGTGTTGCGTCTCCTTTTGGCCAATGCAAAAGGAAGTAATTTGTTTTGCCATATTTTTTCTCTGTTTTACTCGGGTATTTGACTAAAAATCTGCTTTTAAAGGTTTGTTTGTTTAATCCGAATGAATTTATGTAATTGATGGTAATAGTAGAACTTCAAAAGTTCAAAGTTGCAGCGAATGTTTTTATGTTGAACAGGCTGACATAAGACTTTTTATAGTTTATCCATGAAATATCTGTTTTGATGTTGCTACTGTTTTCAAAATATTCTATAGTTAATTTTTTCTCATATTGTTTATTTATTTCCTTTCCTCATTGGGCTATTTCTCCTTATTGGAGCCCTTGTGCTTATAACATCTTGCTTTTCCAACTAGGGTTGTAGGCTCGCTAATAATAATAATAATAATAATAATAATAATAATAATAATAATAATAATAATAATAATAGGTAATGGTTTTAATTATCAAGTTGTTAAGCGCAATTCCCTTGTTTCTAAATACTGTATATTATATTTTGTTTCGACAAATATAAGAAATGCAGTATGTCTCACAATTTTTTACATCGTTACAATGGGGGGAAAAACTGCTGCGCATAACGTTGATGCTTATCAATTTATCTTTCTTATCATAATCCCATCCGGATGTGCTTCTCTCTTTATCAAAGTCTTTGTTACTTTACTATAAGGGCTGCTTATCTGGTCGTTTAGAGCAGGGGAACCCTACTCTCTACAGGACCTCCACGGTCATACTACGATGTTCATTAAAGGTTTAAAGGCCGCTCATGAATGGCAGAGGCAAGGGACAGGGACATTGCCATAGCAATCAGGACAATGCCCTAGAGACTGACCATATATGATCAGCGCCCAAGCCTCCTCTTCACCCAAGCTAGGACCGGGGATGGCCAGGCAGTGGCTGCTGATGACTCAGTAGATAGACCTATAGGCTGCCCCAAACCCCCCTCCCTTAGCTCACAAGGATGGTAAGGTTGCAGAGACTAATGGCACTAACGAGTCTAAGCAGGAGGGAACATTTAACA
>NC_090735.1:3720770-3723270 GCF_036898095.1 Palaemon carinicauda
TATTAGTTTATATTAAAGTTTCTATAGATATTATTATTATTATTATTATTATTATTATTATTATTATTATTATTATTATTATTATTATTATTATTATTATTATTATTATTTTCATGTTTTTGTAATGTACATGAAAACTTATAATCCAAGAAATAATTAATACTTTTGTGGTCAACTGTAATACTTTCCTTATCCAGACTTCATGAAGATTATATTAAAGTTTATATAGGCCTAGATATTATTATTATTATTATTATTATTATTATTATTATTATTATTATTATTATTATTATTATTATATCCTATAGAGATAGAGACAGAATAGGGCAGGCCGGGAGTGGGGGGGGGGGTGAGAAACTCGGAAAACACTTATAATTATTAGCGACTAGGTCTTATTACATTAACTACAAAATATTTGAAAGCTAAAATTCATGGCCTAAGACATATCCTGTAAAATCAGTAGCAGTTAAAACTAAAAAATATAAACCACTTTGATAAGTAATTTTTTTTTCCCTCCACATTCTGACTGCAACAGCCCCCCGTTCTCCCAATGTCTACATCCTGAAAGATTCAGTCACCTCCTTGCTATGTCACTGGGTTAATAATAGAACTCCCAGGTCGGTCTTGCCAGTCTGGTTCTTCGTCGTATGATTCTAATGTAGTTTTGGGTAGACTCAAGATTTGAGATTGTGTTGGATTCCATTGTTTGAAGAAAATATTTTTGACCGCTTTGAAGGTCCACTGGTTATTGAATATGTGTTCAGAAAATATGTATAGGTTTTTTGCGTACTGATTAAATACGTTTTCTGAAAATGTGTACAGGTTGTTTAGCGTACTGATAAGGATACATTAATTTTCTGAAAAGGTGTATAGGTTGTTTAGCGTACTGATTAAATACGTTTTCTGAAAATGTGTACAGGTTGTTTAGCGTACTGATAAAATACATTTTCTGAAAATGTGTACAGGTAGTTTAGGGTACTGATAAGGCTATATGCATTTTCTGAAAAGGTGTATAGGTTGTTTAGCATACTGATTGAATAAATTTTCTGAAAAGGTGTATAGCTAGTTTAGCGTACTTATTGAATACATCTAAAAAGGGGTATAGTTAATTTAGCATACTGACTGAATACATCTTCTGAAAAGGTGTATAGGTAGTTTAGCATACTAATTGAATACATCTTCTGAAAAACCTGGTGTATAGGTAGTTTAGCGTACTGATTGAATACATCTAAAAAGGTGTATAGTTAATTTAGCATACTGATTGAATACATCTTCTGAAAAGGTGTATAGTTAGTTTAGCGTACTGATTGAATACATCTAAAAAGGTGTATAGTTAATTTAGCATACTGATTGAATACATCTTCTTGAATACATCTTCTGAAAAGGTGTATAGATAGTTTAGCGTACCGATTGAATACATCTAAAAAGGTGTATAGTTGATTTAGCATATTGATTACATACATCTTCTGAAAACTTGTATAGGTTGTTTAGCGTACTGATTGAATACATCTAAAAAGGTGTATAGTAAATATAGCATACTGATAGAATACATCTTCTGAAAACTTGTATAGGTTGTTTAGCGTACTGATTGAATACATCTGAAAAGGTGCATAGTAAATATAGCATACTGATAGAATACATCTTCTGAAAACTTGTATAGGTTGTTTCGCGTACTGATTGAATACATCTGAAAAGATGTATAGTTAATTTAGCATACTGATAGAATACATCTTCTGAAAAAGTGTATAGGTTGTTTCGCGTACTGATTGAATACATCTGAAAAGATGTATAGTTTATTTAGCATACTGATTGAATACATCTTCTGAAAAAGTGTATAGGTTGTTTCGCGTACTGATTGAATACATCTGAAAAGTTGTATAGTTTATTAAGCATACTGTTTGTAGACATCTTCTGAAAAGGTGTATAGGTAGTTTATCATACTGATTGAATACATTTGAAAAATATATTTTAGGTAATTGATAAAGTCCAATCATAACAACGTATGAATGTGAGTGACATTATTGAATGGGTTAACTACCATCATCATCATCATCATCTCCTATTGACTCCAAGGGCCTCGGTTAGATTTCGCCAGTCGTCTCTATTTTGAGCTTTTAATTCAATACTTCTCCATTCATCATCTCCTACTTTACGCTTCATAGTCCTCAGTCATGTAGGCCTGGGTCTTCAAACTCTTCTAGTGCCTTGTGGAGCCCAGTTGAAAGTTTTGTAAACTAACCTCTCTTGGGGAGTGCGGAGAACATGCCTAAACCATTTCCATCTACCCCTCACCATGATCTCATTCACATATGTCACTCGAGCAATCTCTCTTATAGTTTCATTTCTAATTCTGTCTTGTCCTAACTATACTACAAAAGTAACATTTACACTCACTAAAGAATTTATTAAAATTAAAGCTATAAGGCTTCCTTGCAACTGGCTATAAAACATTGTAAATGTTATTGTTAAAAAATTACAGTTGTGGTTAACAAATGCCAAA
>NC_090735.1:3725770-3735770 GCF_036898095.1 Palaemon carinicauda
TATTCAAAGCTATGGTCCGGCAAAGTTGGACAGTTTTCAAAGCTATGATTAGGCAAAATTGGACAGTTTTTAAAGCTATGGTTGGGCCAAATTGGACATTTTTCAAAGCTATGGTTAGGGAAAATTGGACAGTTTTCAAAGATATGGTTAGGCAAAATTGGACAGTTTTCAAAGCTATGGTTGGGCAAAATTGGACAGTTTTCAAAGCCATGGTTAGGCAAAATTGGACAGTTTTCAAAGCCATGGTTAGGCAAACTTGGACAGTTTTCAAATCTATGGTTGGGGAAAGTTGGACAGTTTTCAAAGCTATGGTTAGGCAAAATTGGACAGTTTTCAAAGCTATGATCCGGCAAATTGGACAGTTTTCAAAGGTATGGTTGGGCAAAATTTGACAGTTTTCAAAACTATGGTCCGGTAAAATTGGACAGTTTTCAAAAATATGGTCCAGTAAAATTGGACAGTTTTCAAAACTATGGTCCGGTAAAATTGGACAGTTTTCAAAGCTATGGTCCGGCAAAGTTGGACAGTTTTTAAAGCTATGGTTAGGCAAAATTGGACAGTATTCAAAGCTATGGTCCGGCAAAATTGAACAGTTTTCAAAACTATGGTCCGGTAAAATTGGACAGTTTTCAAAACTATGGTCCGGTAAAATTGGACAGTTTTTAAAGCTATGGTTAGGCAAAGTTGGACAGTTTTGAAAGCAATGGTCTGGCAAAGTTGGACAGTTTTCAAAGCTATGGTCCGGTAAAATTGGACAGTTTTCAAAGCTATGGTCCGGCAAAGTTAGACAGTTTTCAAAGTTATGGTCCGGCAAAGTTGGACAGTTTTCAAAGCTATGGTCCGGCAAAATTGGGAATTTTTCAAAACTATGGTTTGGCAAAATTGGACAGTTTACAAAACTATGGTCCGGTAAATTTGGACAGTTTTCAAAACTATGGTCCAGTGAAATTGGACAATTTTCAAAGCTATGGTCCGGCAATATTGGACAGTTTTCAAAGCTATGGTCCGGCAAAGTTGGACAGTTCTCAAAGCTATGGTTAGGCAAAATTGGACAGTTTTCAAAACTATGGTCGGGCAATATTGGACAGTTCTCAAAGCTATGGTTAGGCAAAATTGGACAGTTTTCAAAACTATGGTCGGGCAACATTGGACAGTTTTCAAAGGTATGGTCCCGCAAAATTGGACAGTTTTCAAAACTATGGTCCGGTAAAATTGGACAGTTTTTAAAGCTATGGTCCGGCAAAGTTGGACAGTTTTCAAAGCTATGGTTAGGCAAAATTGGACAGTTTTCAAAGCTATGGTCTGGCAAAGATGTACAGTTTTCAAAGCTATGGTCTGGCAAAGATGTACAGTTTTCAAAGCTATGGTCCGGCAAAATTGGACAGTTTTCAAAGATATGGTTAGGCAAAATTGGACAGTTTCCAAAGCTATGGTTAGGCAAAATTGGATAGTTTTCAAAGATATGGTTAGGCAAAATTGGACAGTTTTCAAAGATATGGTTAGGCAAAATTGGACAGTTTCCAAAGCTATGGCTAGGCAAAATTGGATAGTTTTCAAAGCGATGGTCCGGCCAAATTGGACAGGCAAAATTCCCACTTTTTTCTTGTAGAGGCAAAATTGGAAAATATTGGATTACGGACATTTTTTTTCTAGTATGTTTATATTGATAGGGACCAAAAATTGTCATAATGTGCCCAACTGAGCGTTGGCGCTTAATGGAGATACAGATATGTCCAAAATTGCCTCACTGTCCAAAATTGCCTTGTCTCCAAGAAATTTTTTTCTTTAAATATTTGAAATATGGGAATTTCTAATTCATTGATGATTGAGACAAACCATTTTTACAGACGAGGCCTCCCTCTTTTGAAATGTAGTTTGGTTCATAAAATATTATTATAGATTTTGTGCAAAAGTTTCTAAAAAAAAAAAAAAAATGCCTCACCCTACTTTATGTATAATACGTGTAATACTTTACTTTTTCCGGTCCCTTACAGCAGGGGAACCCTAATCTCTACAGGACCTCCACTGTCGTTTTATCTTGATTGATTAGAGCATTCAACGTTTCATATTACGTATTGCTCATATACTGTTAAATCGTCACTGCCAAAGGACTCGCAGAATAAGAAAGTCTTCAGTTTCCTCTTGAAAACTTTAATACCTTCAATCAAATACTTTTTTTTCTTTTTTTAACTTTAAAGGCCAAGTTCCGAATTTTATTATCATAATTGTTAATAATGAGATTTAACAGAATTTCATTCTTGTTGTCTTATTATACTTTTAACACTTAATTGCAGTTTGCACAGGCTGGGTGAATTATATTGAATACAATCCCCTATCAGAGGTCTAACAGAAGGCGATAGGAATATTGCCACTGGGAAAACTGCCACCGGGAAAACTGCCCACCTATGAATATTGCCACCCGGAAAATTGCCACTATAAGGGTTTTCCAATTAGTTATCCAAACCACCATTCTTTATGAAATTTCTAACTAAGGTTTTTTTTTTTATAGAATATCACAACAACGAAGTTAATTTAAAAATGAGACATTTTTCTGCCCTTGCCTTTGTGCCAACCCAAGATGTTATTTAGGTTTTCGAAGAATTGTCAAATGATGATGCCATACCGCAGGAATTTCTTGCTTATTTCAAGTCAACATACATAGGCATTGAGAGAGGGACATTTTTCCCAGAGGCAATTTTCCCGGTGGAAATTTTCCCTGTGTCAATATTCCTAGTGGAAATTTTCCCTGTGGCAATATTCCCAGTGGCATTTTTTTCCCAGTGTCAATATTCCTAGTGGCAATTTTACCCGTGGCAATATTCCCATTGGCATTTTTCCCTGTGGCAATTTTCCCAATGGCAATTTTCTCAGTGGCAATATTCCCAGTGGCAATTTTCCCAGTGGCAATATTCCCATTGGAAATTATCCCCGTGGCAATTTTCCCAGTGACAATTTTCCAAGTGGCAATATTCCTGGTGGCAATATTTCCCATGGCAATATTCTAAGTGTCAATTTTCTCATTGGCAATATTCCCAGTGGTAATTTTCCCAGTGGCGATATTCCCCATAACAATTTTCCCAGTGGCAATATTCCCAGTGGCAATTTTCCCAGTGGCAATATTCCCAGTGGCAATTTTCCCAGTGGCAATATTCCCAGTGGCAATTTTCCCAGTGGCAATATTCCTAGTTGCAATATTCCCAGTGGCAATTTTCCAAGTGGCAATATTCCTGGTGGCAATATTTCCCGTGGCAATATTCTAAGTGTCAATTTTCCCAGTAGCAATATTCCCAGTGGCAATTTTCCCAGTGGCGATATTCCCCGTAACAATTTTCCCTGTGGCAATATTCCCAGTGGCAATTTTCCCAGTGGCAATATTCCCAGTGGCAACTTTCCCATTGGCAATATTCCCAGTGGTAATTTTCCCAGTGGCAATATTCCCAGTGGCAATTTTCCCAGTGGCAATACTCCCAGTGGCAATTTCCCCCGTGGCAATACTCCCAGTGGTAATTTTCCCAGTGGCAATATTCCCATTGGCAATTTTCCCAGTGGCAATATTCCCAGTGGTAATTTTCCCATTGGCAATATTCCCGGTGGCAATATTCCCAGTGACAATTTTCCAAGTGGCAATATTCCCAGTGGCAATTTTCCCAGTGGCAATATTCCCAGTGGTAATTTTCCCAGTGGCAATTTTCCCAGTGGTAATTTTCCCAGTGGCAATTTTCCCAGTGGTAATTTTCCCAGTGGCAATATTCCCATTGGCAATTTTCCCAGTGGCAATATTCCCAGTGGTAATTTTCCCAGTGGCAATATTCCCAGTGGTAATTTTCCCAGTGGCAATATTCCCAGTGGTAATTTTCCTAGTGGCAATATTCCCATTGGCAATTTTCCCAGTGGCAATATTCCCAGTGGTAATTTTCCCAGTGGCAATATTCCCAGTGGTAATTTTCCCAGTGGCAATATTCCCATTGGCAATTTTCCCAGTGGCAATATTCCCAGTGGTAATTTTCCCAGTGGCAATATTCCCAGTGGTAATTTTCCCAGTGGCAATATTCCCAGTGGCAATATTCCCAGTGACAATTTTCCCAGTGGCAATATTCCCAGTGGCAATTTTCCCAGTGGCAATATTCCTAGTGGCAATTTTCCCAGTGGCAAAATTCCCTGTGGCAAAATTCCCAGTGGTAATTTTCCCAGTGGCAATATTCCCAGTGGCAATTTTCCCAGTGGCAATATTCCCAGTGGCAATTTTCCCAGTGGCAATATTCCCAGTGGCAATTTTTCCCAGTGGCAATATTCCCAGTGGCAATTTTCCCAGTGGTAATTTTCCCAGTGGCAATATTCCCATTGGCAATTTTCCCAGTGGGAATATTCCCAGTGGAAATTTTCCCAGTGGGAATATTCCCAGTGGAAATTTTCCCAGTGGCAATATTCCCATTGGCAATTTTCCCAGTGGTAATTTTCCCAGTGGCAATATTCCCAGTGGCAATTTTCCCAGTGGCAATATTCCCATTGGCAATTTTCCCAGTGGCAATATTCCCAGTGGTAATTTTCCCAGTGGCAATATTCCCATTGGTAATTTTCCCAGTGGCAATAGTTCCAGTGGCAATATTCCCATTGGCAAAATTCCCAGTGGTAATTTTCCCCGTGGCAATATTCCCAGAGGCAATATTCCCAGTGGCATTATTCCCAGTGGCAATTTCCCCCATGGCAATATTCCCAGTGTCCCTTTTTTCCCCGTGGCAATATTCCCAGAGGCAATATTCCCAGTGGCAATATTCCCAGTGTCAATTTCCCCAATGGCAATATTCCCAGTGGCAATTTTCCCAGTGGCAATTTTCCAAGTGGCAATTTCCCCAATGGCAATATTCCCAGTGTCCCTTTTTTCTTCGTGGCAATATTCCCAGAGGCAATATTCCCTGTGTCAATTTCCCCAGTGGCAATATTCCCAGTGGCAATTTCCCCAATGGCAATATTCCCAGTGGCAATATTCCCAGTGTCAATTTCCCCAATGGCAATATTCCCAGCGTCAATTTCCCCAATGGCAATATTCCCAGTGGCAATATTCCCAGTGTCAATTTCCCCAATGGCAATATTCCCAGTGGCAATATTCCCAGTGGCAATATTCCCAGTGTTAATTTTCCCAGTGGCAATTTCCCCCGTGGGAATATTCCCAGTGGCAATTTTCCCAGTGGCAATTACCCCCGTGGCAATATTCCCAGTGGCAATATTCCCAGTGTCAATATTCCCAGTGTTAATTTTCCCAGTGGCAATTTCCCCCGTGGGAATATTCCCAGTGGCAATTTTCCCAGTGTTAATTTTTTCCCAGTGGCAATTACCCCCGTGGCAAGATTCCCAGTGGCAATTTCCCCCGTGGCAATATTCCCAGTGGCAATTTTCCCAGTGTTAATTTTCCCAGTGGCAATTTCCCCCGTGGCAATATTCCCAGTGTTAATTTTCCCAATGTCAATCGCCCCGTGGCAATATTCCCAGTGGCAATTTTCCCTGTGGCAATATTCCCAGTGGCAATTTTTCCAGTGGCAATATTCCCAGTGGCAATATTCCCAGTGGTAATTTTCCCAGTGTCAATATCTCCCGTGGCAATATTCCCCGTGGCAATATTTCCCGTGGCAATATTCCCCGTGTCAATATTCCTAGTTTCAATATTCCCCGTGGCAATTTTCCCAGTGGCAATATTCCCAGTGGCAATATTCCCAGTGGCAATTTTCCCAGTGGCAATATTCCGCGCATGCTAACAGAAATGTCTTAAGCAAAAGGTGTTTTGTTATCTTTACTTCCGCGTACGGTTAATGCTGAGGCCAGGGCATTGTTTACCCATATGACATCATGTCATCCTCCTCCTTCCCGCCGGTATGCAAACGCTAGAAAAGCAAACAGATATACGAATTAATGTCTTGTGCCTATTTACGCTAGCGGCCTAAACATCTTGCTTGGGGGTACGCTCGGACTCGCTGTTCTATCTTATTTCTCTCCATATTGTTTTGATTTGAATTTGTTGTTTTTTTTTTCTTCATATGTTGTTACTGTTCTTGAAATATTGTATTTTGATGGTTTATTCTTCTCTTGTAGTACAATTACTTCCTTGCTTTATTTCCTTATTGGGCTATTTTTTCCTTGTTGGAGCCCTTGGGCTTATAGCATCTTGTTTTTCCAACTAGGGTTGTAGCTTGGGTAATAATAATAATAATAATAATAATAATAATAATAATAATAATAATATGACAGCAACAAAAATAGCAACAACAATTACAACCAACAACAATTAATAATAATAATAATAATAATAATAATAATAATAATAATAATAATAATAATAATAATAATAATAATAATAATAATGAGCCGGACTCGAACCCCAGTCCATCGAGCTCCAAGCTGGGACGCATCCAATAGGCCACCAGAAATGTATCGGATGGCACCAGTATTATAATTTTATTAGCCCAAAAGTTGACGATGGAGCATAGAGTAATATTAGTCATCACTAAAGATTCCATATTAGAAATATATAATTGGATATTTATCATGCCACAATCTCTCACGAAATTTAATTATTTTATGCAATTTATAAGTTGAAAATAGTAGCAAGTAGCAACACCAATAAACTATTCTGTGCAACAAAATGAGCCATAACACAGAGAGGTAATAATAATAATAATAATAATAATAATAATAATAATAATAATTGATAATTAATAATTAATAATAATTAAATATTAATAATTAAATATAATATAATTAGTAATTAATAATCAATAATAATGATAATAATAATAATAATGTTTAATAAATAATAATAATAATTAATAAATAATAATAATAATAATAATAATAATAATAATAATAATAATAATAATAATAATATTACTAGTTGACCGAGTTTGTACAGACTTTTTTTTTTTTTGAAGATCAGTTTCTGTTTAAACCCTTTTTTTTATCTTTGTTGAACTAGGAAAGAAAGTTGTGGTGGCCTAATGGTAACGTCCCTGCTTGGCGATGGCCGGACTGGGGTTCGAGTCCCTCTCAAGTTCCATAGTTTCTTGTAGTGTCTGCAACCTCACCATCCTTGTGAGCTACGAATGGTGTTTTGGGGGAGCCTATAGATATTCCTGCTGAGTCTTCACCAGACATTTTCTGGTCTTCCCTGGTCCTAGCTTGGGCACTAATCATATGTATATATGGTCAGCCTCTAGGGCATTTCCCTGCTAGCTGGGGCATTATCGCCATCCATTGCCTTTGCCATTCATGATTGATCTTTAAACATAAGACCTTTAAATATAATTTGTTATTCATCTCAATATTAGTCTATAATATGACCAATTAGAATATCATATTCTTGGATGAATAAAATGAAAAAAGTATCACTATTTTTCATCTTTTTAGTTATTCACGAAACGGAATGTTGATGGTCAAACAATGCGGAGTGGTTGAACGTCTCTCTCCATTAATATTCAGTATGAGAAACACTTGTAGATGTCCCTTGTGTTTTAAAGTTTGGTGTTTTTTCAGCAACAAGTTGGCTTGTTTTTGGTGATTATTTCATCAGTTCGTTGGGATAGATATACCCTCTGCCTTTAGGTGCAGTCTTAGTTTATGAGAAAGGAAAATACTTGATTGTTAATTGTCATTACGGTATTACTGAGTAAGGTGAGGTAATTGTGTTTTGATTTCTGTCGGGATATTACTTGGGCAAATTTCTAAATAAGTGAATATATGCAGTATATATATCATATATGTATACCTCATATATATATATATATATATATATATATATATATATATATATATATATATATATATATATATATATATATATATATATATGTACGTATATATAAATATGTATATGTATGTATATATATATGACTGTGTGAGTACCTGTAACAAAACATATACGTATGTATATATAGGTTTTCTAATTGTTACGGTGCTTTTTTTTATATAAAGATGAAAGTTCCAAAAGTCCTTCTTAAAGTACGAGCATTTTCACTTGTTTGGCCACGTACCAAATGATGTGACCTATTGTATACTTATTGTTTGAGGACACAGAAATCCGTCGCTCTTGCATCTGCCAAGAGTTTATGTAACAAGGCCTTTTTTTTTTTTTTTTTTTTTTTTTTTTTTAGTTATGAACATTTATCAAATTTTGGTAGATAACTTTTGTCGGTCACTCCGAATTCGAAGTATTGTTAACTATTCTTGAGAATTGCTTTAACATTTACGCCATGGATTTCTCACTGTCTTAAAGGTTCTGTACATGTAATTACACTAGGGTTGAGTTTTTATATTTTTCTTTAATTAGACATACGCTGAGTGATTGTCTTTTCCATCTAACTATATACACCAAAGAGGGACTTCATAAGGGTTAAGTTACTTGAGGGTGCACTCGGGCACTTTATTCTATCTTATTACTCTTCTTGTTTTGTTAAAGTTTTTATGATTTATATAGATATTTATTTTAATGTTACTAATCTTGAAATATGTTATTTTTTCTTGTTTCCTTTCCTCACTGGGCTATTTTCCGTGTTGGAGCCCCTATTCTTATAGTATTCTACTTTTCCAACTAGGGTTGTAGCTTAGCAATTAATAATAATAATAATAATAATAATAATAATAATAATAATAATAATAATAATAATAATAATAATACTGGTTTACTCGTAAATGAAACATGAAGTGTGTGGTGCGTAGAGTTTCATTGATACCAAATTTGCTTACTAACGAAAATTTATGATATCAACCCCTAGAGTTTTCTTTTATTTGGCAACTCATTTGGCTACTCATTTATCATTTCTAAATTAATAATATTGAAGGTCTGACAATGCTACAAATAACTAAACCTTGTTTTTAAGTTAATCAAGTTAAAATTTCCTATTATTGGCTTCCGTACTTGGCTCACCATAAATAGAACATCACATATTAGTAGAGCCATGGAAAGAATAATGATGGGAGTAACACTAATGGACAGAAAGAGAGCAACATGGATACGAGAGCAAACTAAAGTAGAGGATATTTTAACAATATGTAAGAAGAAGTAATGGACATGGGCAGGACGTATAATGAGAGTTTGAGGTAGAGTTCTCTTGCTTGAGGGTACACTCGAGCACACTATTCTATCTCATTTTTCTTCTTGTTTTGTTCAAGTTTTTATAGTTTATATAGGATTTATGTATTTTAATGTTGTTACTGTTCTTAAGATATTTTTTTTCGTGTTTTCTTTCCTCACTAGGCTATTTTCCTGTTTGGGGCCATGAGCTCATAGCAACCTGCTTTACCAACTAGGGTTGTAGCTTAGGAAGTAATAATAATAATAATAATAATAATAATAATAATAATAATAATAATAATAATAATAGGTCACTAGAGATCGCAGACGAAGCAGGGGAAGGAAGAGAAAACGATGGATTGACGAACTAAGAAAGTTTCGTGGCTGTGGACTTGTGGACTGGCACAGAAAGACTACAAACATACACAAGTGGAAGGAAATATCTTAGGCGTTTGTTGCTGCTGCTGATGATATATACATTACATTCTTAAAATATAACCAAAATTCGGGTAAATAATTTATAGAATCAAGGTTAAAAATCACGAATTTAAAACAAAACCACAAGTTTGCTTAGATCAGAGAAAAAAAAGCAAATACAAAACATTAAAGTTAGTAATGGCTGTTGATGATGAAAATACTGTGAATGTATTTTTATTTGTGGGTACCAATTTTCGTTGTTTTATAAAAAAAAAAAAAAAAAAAAAAAAAAACGTTGGTTCGTGGATTCTTAACTTTTACCTTTTTGGTTATTAGTTGAACCCTAAATATTATAAAGTGTTTATTTACTATGCAATAATTATCATAGTGCACACCAAAATGAAACCAAAATAAGTCACAAACTCAAATCGAATGTGTCCAAGTTCAATACTAAATTCTGATAGTGAATTGAAAATTTCGTTGAATTTTTAAATTCGTGGATTCGCCCACCCACGAAGACCACTA
>NC_090735.1:3740770-3745770 GCF_036898095.1 Palaemon carinicauda
TATTATTATTATTACTTGCTAAGCTACAACCCTAGTTGGAAAAGCGGGATACTTTAAGGCTAGGGGCTCCAACAGGGAAAATAGCTCAGTGAGGAAAGGAAACAAAGAAAAGTAAAATATAATAAGAAGAGCAACAAGATTAAAACATATATTTCCTATATAAGCTTTAAAAACTTTATCAAACCAATAGAAAGAGAAATAAAATAGAATAGTGTGCCCGTGTGTACCCTCAAGCAAGAGAACGCTAACCCAAAAGACTGTGGAAGACCATGGTACAGAGGTTATGGCACTACCCAAGACTAGAGAACAATGGTATGATTTTGGAGTGTCCACCTAGAAGAGCTGCCTATGATAGCTAAAGAGTCTCTTCTACCCTTACCAAGAAAAAAGTTGCCACTGAACAAAGTCACGTATGTTGGGGTCAGTAAATCACGTGTCTTCCTTTTTGCTTCTAAAGTGTGGTTTACACGCTCGAACGGTTCGTCGAACCCGGTTGACAAACCTGCTTGTCCAACGGTTCATCGAACCCGGTTGACAAACCTGCTTGTCGAACGGTTCGTCGAACCCGGTTGACAAACCTGCTTATCGAACGGTTCGTCGAACCCTGTTGACAAACCTGCTTATCGAACGGTTCGTCGAACCCGGTTGATAAACCTGCTTGTGGAACGGTTCGTCGAACCCGGTTGACAAACATGCTTGTCGAACGGTTTGTTGAACCCGGTTGACAAACCTGCTTATCGAACGGTTCGTCGAACCCTGTTGACAAACCTGCTTGTGGAACGGTTCGTCAAACCCGGTTGACAAACCTGCTTGTGGAACGGTTCGTCGAACCCGGTTGACAAACCTGCTTGTGGAACGGTTCGTCAAACTCGGTTGACAAACCTGCTTGTGGAACGGTTCGTCGAACCCGGTTGCCAAACCTGCTTGTGGAGCGGTTCGTCGAACCCGGTTGACAAACCTGCTTGTGGAACGGTTCGTCGAACCCGGTTGACAAACCTGCTTGTCGAACGGTTCGTCGAACCCGGTTGACAAACCTGCTTGTGGAACGGTTCGTCGAACCCTGTTGACAAACCTGCTTGTGGAACGGTTCGTCGAACCCTGTTGACAAACCTGCTTGTGGAACGGTTCGTCGAACCCGGTTGACAAACCTGCTTGTGGAACGGTTCGTCGAACCCTGTTGACAAACCTGCTTGTGGAACGGTTCGTCGAACCCGGTTGACAAACCTGCTTGTGGAACGATTCGTCGAACCCGGTTGACAAACCTGCTTGTGGAACGGTTCGTCGAACCCGGTTGACAAACCTGCTTGTGGAACGGTTCGTCGAACCCGGTTGACAAACCTGCTTGTGGAACGGTTCGTCGAACCCGGTTGACAAACCTGCTTGTGGAACGGTTCGTGGAACTCGGTTGACAAACCTGCTTGTGGAACGGTTCGTCGAACCCGGTTGCCAAACCTGCTTGTGGAACGGTTCGTCGAACTTGATTGACAAACCTGCTTGTCGAACGTTTCGTCGAACCCGGTTAACAAACCTGCTTGTCGAACGGTTCGTCAAACCCGGTTGACAAACCTGCTTGTCGAACGGTTCATCGAACTCGGTTGACAAACCATCTTGTCGAACACGGTTGACAAACCTGCTTGTCGAACGGTTCGTCGAACCCGGTTGACAAACCTGCTTGTCGAACGGTTCGTCGAACCCGGTTGACAAACCATCTTGTCGAACACGGTTGACAAACCTGCTTGTCGAACGGTTCGTCGAACCCGGTTGACAAACCATCTTGTCGAACCCGGTTGACAAACCTGCTTGTGGAACGGTTCGTTAAACCCGGTTGACAAACCTGCTTGTGGAACGGTTCGTCGAACCCGGTTGCCAAACCTGCTTGTGGAACGGTTCGTCGAACCCGATTGACAAACCTGCTTGTCGAACGTTTCGCCGAACCCGGTTAACAAACCTGCTTGTCGAACGGTTCGTCAAACCCGGTTGACAAACCTGCTTGTCGAACGGTTCGTCAAACCCGGTTGACAAACCTGCTTGTCGAACGGTTCGTCGAACCCAGTTGACCAACCTGCTTGTCGAACCCGGTTGACAAACCATCTTGTCGAACACGGTTGACAAACCTGCTTGTCGAACGGTTCGTCGAACCCGGTTGACAAACCATCTTGTCGAACCCGGTTGACAAACCTGCTTGTCAAACGGTTCGTCGAACCCGGTTGACAAACCTGCTTGTTGAACCCGGTTGACAAACCTGCTTGTTGAACCCGGTTGACAAACCTGCTTGTCGAACGGTTCGTCGAACCTGGTTGACAAACCTGCTTGTCGAACGGATCGAAGAGGTGGAGTCAGCCACAAATGCATAAGGTTTGTGGACAATGAAGCCCCGCCTCACAGAAGTCAAGCGAGAACACACTTCCTTCGAGCCGTTCGACGAACGTGTTCGACAACCAAATGGGGTATTTACACGTTCGAACATCACTTCAGACACTTGTCTGTAGAACCACGTTCGACGAACCGTTCGATCATGTAAACCCGCATTGAGGCTAAGGTTCACCATAATATTTAAAAACAAGGTTATCCTTAAAGGTTAAAGGTGTCTGATTTCAGTTCCAGTTTTATCAGAGTAGATTCGCACTAGAACCTCAGCACTGTGGTGCCCAACCACAGCAGTGGCCTACCCAGTAAACAGCTTAAACTCAGTGTTCCGGGCTGGGATCGATCTGATACCAAGAGAATGCTAGGCGAACACCTTACCAATGTATTGTTTCTCATCAGAGGCTGCATCGTAAGAATAATAACCTTTTAGATGATTTGTTTTCTTTCTGTTTTAGAAAAGGTGGTTAGTTATGATTGCCCTTAGAGACATTGGACTCTCACTTAAACGTATGATAACATGAAATTGAAACGTTTGATGTCTTGAAATGACACTTTTGATATCTTGAATTTGAAACGTTTGATATCTTGAAATTGAAACTCGTTTGATATCTTGGAATGAAACGTTTGATATCTTGAATTTGAAACGTTGGATATTTTCAAATGAAACGTTTGATATCTTGAAATTAAACATTTGATATCTTGAAATGAAACATTTGATGTCTTGAATTTGAAATGTTTGATATTTTCAAATGAAATGTTGGATATTTTCAAATGAAACGTTTGATATCTTGAAATTAAACATTTGATATCTTGAAATGAAACATTTGATGTCTTGAATTTGAAATGTTTGATATTTTCAAATGAAATGTTGGATATTTTCAAATGAAATGTTGGATATTTTCAAATGAAATGTTGGATATTTTCAAATGAAACGTTTGATATCTTGAAATAAACGTTTGATATCTTGGAATTAAACGTTTGATATCTTGAATTTAAATATTTAACGTAAATGCTCCTTAATATCTTCAAAGTAAACTCGGTCAGTTTTTTTTCCTATTGCGTCACCAAATTCATAGATATGATTTTCTTCTATTCCCTTGACAAAATTTCCGGAAAAAATATATTCGTAATTAGTGTTTTTTTTTCTTTCTTTTTTTTTTTTGAGTGGCTACAGTAAACTACAGTAAAGTTGTAGGCCTATTCGTTATATTTGTGATATTAATTACCTCCGCCAACGAAGTTTTAAGGAGGTTATGTTTTATCCCCTGTTTGTGTCTGTATGTTTGTTTGTGAACAGCTTCCTGGCCACAATTTTAATCGTAGAGTAATGAAACTTGCAGTGATTAACTGTTATGTTAAATGCTGGAAATGACAGAATTTTGGAAAGTCAAGGTCACGGTCAAGCAATATGTCCAATTCACGTAATCATCCACTATTTTGGATATCGTTTTCACAGAGACGTCAAACTTGTTCATATTTGAGTGTATGAAAATACACGCCAATTAATACATGTTAAGGTCAAAGGTCAAGGTCGAGAAATAAATTGCTGCGGGGGATGTCTGCGCTCTACTGAATTCCCTTCTAGTTTTGTATTGTTGGATATTTTCAAATGAAATGTTGGATATTTTCAAATGAAACGTTTGATATCTTGAAATAAACGTTTGATATCTTGGAATTAAACGTTTGATATCTTGAATTTAAATATTTAACGTAAATGCTCCTTAATATCTTCAAAGTAAACTCGGTCAGTTTTTTTCCTATTGCGTCACCAAATTCATAGATATGATTTTCTTCTATTCCCTTGACAAAATTTCCGGAAAAAATATATTCGTAATTAGTGTTTTTTTTTCTTTCTTTTTTTTTTTGAGTGGCTACAGTAAACTACAGTAAAGTTGTAGGCCTATTCGTTATATTTGTGATATTAATTACCTCCGCCAACGAAGTTTTAAGGAGGTTATGTTTTATCCCCTGTTTGTGTCTGTATGTTTGTTTGTGAACAGCTTCCTGGCCACAATTTTAATCGTAGAGTAATGAAACTTGCAGTGATTAACTGTTATGTTAAATGCTGGAAATGACAGAATTTTGGAAAGTCAAGGTCACGGTCAAGCAATATGTCCAATTCACGTAATCATCCACTATTTTGGATATCGTTTTCACAGAGACGTCAAACTTGTTCATATTTGAGTGTATGAAAATACACGCCAATTAATACATGTTAAGGTCAAAGGTCAAGGTCGAGAAATAAATTGCTGCGGGGGATGTCTGCGCTCTACTGAATTCCCTTCTAGTTTTGTATTGTTTTTATAATTTCGTGTATGCCTTATGTACGCCATTTATAGCCTTCAAAAAAGATTATTTAACGGTTTAAAGGCCACTCATGAATGGTAGAGGCAAGGGACAGTGACATTGCCCTATCGAGTAAGACAAAGCCCAAAAGATTGAGCATATATACATATGATCACCGCCCAACCCCCTCTTCGTCCAGACAAGGACTAAGGAGGACCAGGCAATGTCTGATGATGACTCAGGAGATAGAGCTATAGGCTCCCTCAAACCCGCCTATCCTTAGCTCGCAAGGATGGTGAGGTTGCAGCGATCGCCAGTCAGGGACGTTACCACTTCGGTCCCCACAA
>NC_090735.1:3753178-3765678 GCF_036898095.1 Palaemon carinicauda
TAAGCGCTGGGGCTCCAACAGGGAAAATAGCCCAGTGAGGAAGAGGAAACAAGGAAATATATAAAATATTTCAAGAATAGTAACAACATTAAATGAATTTCTCATATATAAACTATAAAAACTTAACAAAACTAGAGGAAGAGAAATTAGATAGAATAGTTTGCTCGAGTGTACCCTCAAGCAAGAGAACTCTAACCCAAGTCAGTGGAAGACCATGGTACAGAAGCTATGGCACTACAATGCAGCAATATTATATATAATGGCTGTTCAATTATAGAAAAAAAATAAATTTATATAAAAATATATTAATCCAAATTGGAATAACTTTTTTGAGATATTGATTAAGCAATTTTTTTGAATAAATGGAAGGTCGAGCATAAATGTTATTTATTAATATGTCTTCCCAGGTCCCGGTCTTCCCCCCAGGACCCAGTCTTCCCCCCAGGACCCGGTCTTCCTCAGGACCCAATATTCCCCAGGACCCGGCTTTCCCCTAGGACCCAGTCTTCCCCCCAGGACCCGGTCTTCCCCAGGACCCGGCTTCCCCCTAGGACCCGGTCTTCCCCCTAGGACCCGGTCTACTCCCCAGGACCCGGGCTTCCCCCTAGGACCCGGTCTTCCTCCCCAGGACCCGGTCTTCCCCCTAGGACCCGGTCTTCCCCCCAGGACCCGGTCTTTCCCCCAGGACCCGGTCTTCCCCTCTAGGACCCGGTCTTCCCCCCTAGGACCCGATCTTCCCCAGGACCCGGCTTCCCCCTAAAACCCGGCTTCCCCCTAGGACCCGGCTTCCCCCTAGGACCCAGCTTCCCCCTAGGACCCAGTCTTCTCCTCAGGACCTGGTTTTCCCCCCAGGACCTGGTCTTACCCAGGACCCGATCTTCCCCAGGACCCGGCTTACCCTAGGACCCAATCTTCCCCAGACCCGGCTTCCCCCTAGGACCCGGTCTTCCCCCAAGGACCCGGACTTCCGCAGGACCCGATCTTCCCCAGACCCGGCTTCCCCCTAGGACCCGGTCTTACCCCAAGGACCCGGTCTTCCCCCTAGGACCCTCTCTTCCCCAGGACCCGATCTTCCCCAGGACCCGGCTTCCCCTAGGACCCGATCTTCCCCAGACCCGGCTTCCCCCTAGGACCCAGTCTTCCCCCAAGGACCCGGTCTTCCCCAGGACCCGATCTTCCCCAGACCCGCCTTCCCCTAGGACCCGGTCTTACCCCAAGGACCCGGTCTTCCCCCAGGACCCTGTCTTCCCCAGGACTCAGTCTTCCTCCTAGGACCCAGTCTTCCCCCCAGGACCCGGTCTTTCCCAGGACCCGGTCTTCCCCAGGACCCGATCTTACCCAGACCCGGCTTCCCCCTAGGACCTGGTCCCGGTCTTCCCCAGGACCATATCTTCCCCAGATCCGGTCTTCCCAAGGACCCGATCTTCCCCAGATCCGGTCTTCCCCCTTGGACCTCGTCTTCCCCCTAGAACCCGGTCCTCCCCCTAGAACCCGGTCCTCCCCCTAGAACCCGGTCCTCCCCCTAGAACCCGGTCCTCACCCCCAGGACCTGGTCTTCCCCCAGGACCCGGTCTTCCACAGGACCCGATTTTCCCCAGGACCCGGCTTCTCCCTAGGACCCTGTCTTCCCCCCAGGACCCGAACTTCCCCCTGACCCGGCTTCCCCCAAGACCCGGTCTTCCCTCCAGGACCCGGTCTTCCCCCTGACCCGGCTTCACCCAAGACCCGGTCTTCCCTCCAGGACCCGGTCTTCCCTCGGACCTGGTCTTCCCCCCAGGACCCTGTCTTCCCCAGGACCCAGTCTTCCTCCCAGGACCCGGCCTTCTTCCCCAGGACCCTTTTGCTCGACCTTGACCTTTGACCTAGGACTTTCAAAAGTGAATCCCTTCCACGTCTCAACATAAGAATTAATCCCTGAAAGTTTCACTACTCTATGAGTTAAATTGTGGTCAGGAAGCTGTTCACAAGCAGAGTAACAACGGCGAAAACATAACCTCCTCCACAACCTCGTTGGCGGAGGTAATTATAAGAAAGTAGTTCTTCAGGTATGCTAACAACTGAAGGGGAGAGTACTCGGTTGTGAGGTGACTAGAGCGGAGGGAGTTGTGATAGGAAGACAGTAACCTGATAATTAACTTTATTTATAGACAGCTGAAGTATTTATAGGCCCCCAAGGTGTCACATAAGGGGGACAATTGCATGTTTACAATCAACAATTTTTGTCCATTAGGTTGACATAGAGATTATATTAGCTTATTATTATTATTATTATTATTATTATTATTATTATTATTATTATTATTATTATTATTATTATTATTAGGTAAGCTATAACCGTAGTTGGAAAAGCAAGATGCTATAAGCCCAAGGACTCCAACAGGGTAAATTAGCCCAGTGAGGAGAGGAAATAAGGAAATAAATAAACGATATAAGAAGTAATGAACAATTGAAAAAAAAAATATTTTGAAAAACATTAACAACATTTAAACATATCATATATAAACTATAAAAAGAGACTTATGTCAGCTTGTTCAACATAAAAACATTTGCTTTAAGTTCGAACTTTTAACGAGTGTTTCACGAGGTGTCCTTCATTTGGATGTCTGTTGCTTACTTCGTGTGCTTTACAGTGACTTACTGGATATTGTAAGCTTTTGAGTCTCTCTTAAATTTCCGGGTGATATCTCCAAGAACTAAATTGTCAGACTGTTCCCTTTTAATAGAGTATTTTTGAAAAAAGTAAGATACATAACTCAAAGCCTATATATATATATATATATATATATATATATATATATATATATATATATATATATAATATATATATATATTATATATATATAGATATAAACAAGCAGGGAAAAATTGGAAGACGATAAAATGACGTGATAAGAAACTGACACGAGTGGAAAGGCAAATCTGTCTTGCATTGGACTAGTCACGGCTGATGTATGTATATATATATATATATATATATATATATATATATATATATATATATATATATATATATATATATATATATATATATATATATGTGTGTGTGTGTGTGTGTGTGTGTGTGTGTTTTGCGCGCGTTTGTTTGTATGTGCTTTTTCCATTGTGAGATAAACCCAGTAAATGTTACCCTTTTATTCCTTGTATATAGCTTTCGGATGATTTGGCTACCGCCCCCCCCCCACCCCACCCTTACCTCATGTGGCATGTGGTTTTCCTTATTAGTTATACTAGCTTATCAAAAGAATATTTAAATTTAAAACATGACTCTGCGTCTGCCAGTGTTCATGCTGGCCACTCTACCTCATAAATGTTCACATTTAACGTGAGTATGCATGCATGTCATATCAAAGAATACTTTGAATGACAGTAATGTTTCGCAATCAAATTCTGTTGCATGTTTTGATCTTGTTTGATTAAAAGATGACGGAGCTGCTCGGAATCTCATTGGTTTCAGGTTAAGTTATCCTTCATTTTTGATGCCCTTTACAGTTGGTTACTTTTAGAGATTCATACGTATATACATGCCAAGAGATCCCATTTCCTAAATACTTAAATGATTCTACCTCATTAGTACTTTCTCGTTGCTAGAAAGCTTTCAATCAATCAGTCAATCCTTTCTCGTTCCAATGACATTTCATCTTTCATTGCATACTCCGTTCTCATCATCTCTTTTGTCTTTCTTCTATTTATCTTTGTGTCAATAGGCGTAGGAGGAGGTGATGATGATGATGATGATGATGATGATGATGATGATGATGAGGATGAGGATGAGGATGATAATGATGATGCTCCTCAATTAGCCTTTTTCCTTCCAATGACATTTCATCTTACACTGCATACTCCGTTCTCATCATCTCTTGTCTTTCTTCTATTTATCTTTGCGTCAATAGGCGTAGGAGGAGGTGATGATGATGATGATGATGATGATGATGATGATGATGATTATGATTATGATGTTCCTCAATAATCCTTTTTCCTTCCAATGACATTTCATCTTCCATTGCATACTCCGTTATCATCATCTCTGTCTTTCTTCTATTTATCTTTGCGTCAATAGGCGTAGGATGAGATGATGATGTTGATGATAAGGATGATGATGATGTTGATGATAAGGATGATGATGATGTTGATGATAAGGATGATGATGATGTTGATGATACATGCTAAGAAACAGGAGAAAATGAAATATGAATAAAGGACACAAGATAGTCTAGAGTCGCCGCCCTCACGACTTGGACTCACCTTTGACCTTTATAAACGAACAGTCGGCACGAGACTTCTTGAACACACTCTCTCTCTCTCTCTCTCTCTCTCTCTCTCTCTCTCTCTCTCTCTCTCTCTCTCTCTCTCTCTCTCTCTCTCTCTCTCTCTCTCCTTCTTCTTCTTCTTCTCTTTGTAGTCTTTGAGACCAGACCTTCATTATGAAAACTTGAATATCTGAGATGTCTTCAAACTGATGGTTCATATTGGAAACGTTTTGTTTTTTATGTAAGTGTAACTTTATTATTATTATTATTATTATTATTATTATTATTATTATTATTATTATTATTATTATTATTACTTGCTAAGCTACAACCCTAGTTGAAAAAGCAGGATGCGATAAGCCCAAGGGCTCCAACAGGGAAAAATAGCCCTGTAAGGAAAAGAAATAAAGAATATAAATAAACTACGAGAGATGTAATGAACAAGTAAAATATTTTAAGAATAGCAACAATATCAAAATAGATCTTTAATATACAAACTATAAAAACTTCTAAAATACAAGAGGAAGAGAAATAAGATAGAATAGTGTGCCCGGGTGTACCCTCAAGCAAGAGAACTATATATTATCTCTGGTTAATTTTTATGTGATTTGGTGGACGACTCTTCAATTTTTATCTTATCTTGAATAGTAAGACGAAGAAGAGGCAAGACATTTTGCTTGGAGCCAGTTTGGAAAAAAATAAAAGACGATTCTAATTATTTTGACTCTTCAGGTAAACAACGAGACATTATGAAGAATATAATGAAATTTGATTTAAGACAGTTTTCTTTCACAGTAGCAATCAAGATCAATTTTCATTTTGATGTTTATAAATCACTAAGGTTGACCTGTATCTTTTAAACTATATATGAGTAGCGAAGACACTAAGGTAAAGGTCTCTAGTTTCAGTTCCAGTTTCATCAGAATAGGTGCTCAACAGAACGTCAGCTGGGCAAGCTCGACCCACCACTGTGGTGCCCAACCACAGCAGTGGCCTCCCTAGTAAACAGTTTAAACTCACGGTCCCAGGTTGGGATCGATCTGCTGCCATGCGAGTGTTAGGCGAACACCTCCCCAGTAAGCAGCTTAAGCTCACGGTCCCTGTCTGGGATCGATCTGCTGCCATGCGAACGTTAGGCGAACACCTCCCCAGTAAACAGTATAAACTCACGGTCGCAGGTTGGGATCGGTCTGCTGCAATGCAAGTGCAAGGCGAACACGTTACCATTATACTACCCAGGAGGATATAAATGCTATTTACAACTATTTTTCCCTATTGGAGCCCTTGGGCTTATAGCATCTTGCTTTTCCAACTAGGGTTGTAGCTCGGCTAGTAATAATAATAATAATAATAATAGAAATACAAACGAATAAACAGAGGGACAAATCGTGAGAAAAACTTTGTCGATAAAAAAAAATCATTATGTGAAAGTTAAGGAGGATTAACATCTTTTAACATTCACGTTATATTTGCATAACTGTTCTTGGGCTTTGTTGATATTATGGTAAAGTGTTGCGGATGATACTTTTGGCGAAACTATTGCTATAACTTCCTGCATTTGTCTTGAATTTTACAGTGCTTAAAACTTTTGAACTAGTGTTCTTATTAGCCATTTTATATGCTTTTACTTTTGCGCTTATCACCCCAAGTTTATTTTAATCTAGCTTTAATTTTCAGTTTTTTTTTTTTTTTCAATCGTCACTCGTCCCTCTCCAACATACCGGTTCTCAAATCTACGTTGGTTTTTTCTTCATTCCCTCTTTTTTCCCACGTGTTAAAAATGGAAAAAAACATTGTGTTAGCCTGGTGATTGCCAGACTGGGGTTCGAGTCCAGCTTAAATTCGGGAGGTCCTTGAATTGCTGCAACCTCACCATCCTTGTGAGCTAAGGATGTTGGTTTTGAGAGAGCCTATAGGTCTCTCTGCCGAGTCCTCATCAGCCATTGCCTGGCACTTCGTGGTTCTAGCTTGTGTGGAGAAGGGGATGATCGTATGTGCATATGGTCAGTCTCTAGGACATTGTCCTGCTTGATAGGGCAGTACCACTGTCCCTTGCCTCTGCCATTCATGAGCGGCCTTTAAACCTTTAAGGGTCATAACTGTCCCTTCTTGGTCCTAGCTTGGGTGGAGAGGGGGCTTGGCCGCTGATCATATGTATATATGGTCAGTCTCTAGGACATTGTCCTGCTTGATAAGGCAGTGTCACTGTCCCTTGCCTCTGCTATTCATGAGCGGACTTTAAACCTTTAAGGATCATAATTTTTTTCACTTCGTGATGTTTTACTATGTTATCTGATGGATATTTCAAATTGGAGATTCTTTGAGTGATGAGTAGCTAACTTTGTGTGTGAAGACAATATCCAGGGTTCATATAATAAGAGTTATATACTACAGGCAGCAATACAATGAAATTTAACGGTTTAAAGTCCGCTCATGAATGGTAGAGGCAAGTGATAGTGACAATGCCCAAGCCCAAGCCCCTTCTCCACCTAAGATAGGACCAGGGAGGGCCAGGCAATGGTTGCTGATGACTCAGCAGGTAGAGCTATATGCTCCCCCAAAACCTCCATCCTTAGTTCATAAGGATGGTAAGGTTGCAGACACTACAAGAAACTATCAAACTTGAGCGGTACTCGAACCCCAGGCCAACAGATGGACAGGTAGTGATATTTCCACTAGAGATTCAAAATATTATAGTCAATTTTTTTTAGTGAGGCAGATTTGCACCGACTCGCAGGGGTGCCCTCTTAGCTCGGCAATAGTTTCCTTGTAGCTGATTGGTCAGAAGTATTCGGACAAAAATACTTCTGACTAATCAGCTATTAGGAAACTATTTCCGAGCTAAAAGGGCACCCCCGCGAGTCGGTGCAAATCTGCCTCACTAAAAAAAAATTGACTATAGGTAAATATTCTTTTCATAAAAATCCTTCGGCGGAGGCATTTCCTTTTGAAAAAAAAAAAAAAAAAAAAAAAAAAAGAAATTCCTCACAGATATTTATTTTTCACGATGATTTTATTTCTTCCAATAACTATCCCTCAGGAAAATTGCACTATTGATAAACCGCTCTTTATAGATTGCTTATCATCCTGGTCTCGTTTATCGTGTAAGAAATGCATTTTCTTTATCTCTAAAAAATTTTTTGTTATCCTCAAATATATTTCTGGACCGAAATTTTATTCATGTTCGCCATTCAAGAAAATTTATGTAAGAAAATGGTATTTGTAAAACGAGGCTCAAATTTATTCTTGGAGCAACAGCATATTTTATTTACGTGATCGAATGTAAATATGTTTTCAGAAAGTTGACGGTTTTTCGGATGGAATATGAAGAAACCGGAAAGTTTTTTTTTTTTTTTTTTTTTTTTTAAACACGGTTGGTACACTAACGGTATTGCTTTTTTTATTTCAAGCTCTCCCCCGCACTGATAATATAAACCTGTTTAAGCCTTCTATCTCATGTTTTGTACTGTTTAAAATTTGTGCCATTCTTACTCTGAACTATCTATATATGAGCTCGTTGTCTTGTTGAAACTCAGTTGCATTCATCTCGCCTCATTTAAAACCTAATAGTTACGTTACCACACGTCTCATGATTTTGAAATTTGACTATTTTTCTTTTTCGATAAATTTCTCCCATTCACATAGAGTATATTATTATTATTATTATTTTTATTAATAGCTAAGCTACAACCCTAGTTGGAAAACTAGGATGCTATAATCCTAAAGGCTCCAACAAGCAAAAATATCTCAGTGAGGTAAGGAAACAAAGGAATAAGTAAACTACAAGAGAAGCAATGAAGACTATACAATCACAGCTTCATGAAATCTTCGTTATCTTTTTATAACTTAATCTAGCACTAGTGTGTTGGCGCTTGTTACAGAAGGTGATAAACCCTATTTAATGCTATGAAGCCTTTATTCCTCCAATTTAATTGCCCTTAACCCGTGACGCAACATTGCATTGTCTTATCGTGTAGTGTTTTATTTTGTAGTGTTGCATAGCCAATTTAGTTGCTGTGGCCTGATTGGTTACGTCTCTGCTTGGTGCTTCCCAGTCGGGGGTTCGAGTCCCGTTCAGACTCGTTAGTGCCATTAGTGTCTGCAACCTTACCATCCTTGTGAGCTAAGATTGGGAGTTTTGGGGGAGCCTATAGGTCTATCTGCTGAGTCATCAGCAGCCACTGGTCCTAGCTTGGGTGGAGAGGAGGCTTGATCATATAATATATGGTCAGTCTCTAGGGCATTGTCCTGCTTGCTAGGGCAATGTCACTGTCCCTTGCCTCTGCCATTCATGAGTGACCTTTAAACCTTTAAACCTTTGTACAGAATCCATTTCAGATTGGAGGGAGAGTGAGAGAGTGAGCGATCCTTCTCTATGTGCAATCGATTTGAAGTAAAGAAGTGCGCAAATGAATTTGATTGATGGTTGCATAAATTATATACATAATCTTTGTGCAATTAATTTTGAAGGAAAGAAATGCGCAAATATCTTTGATTGATGGTCATATAGATTCTATACTGTTTAGGTTTCGAAAAGAAATTTGCAAATATCTTTGTTTGATGGTCATATAGATTATATATTTTATAGGTTTTGAAAAGAAATGCGCAAATAACTTTGTTTGATGGTCATATAGATTATATATTGTATAGCTTTCGAAAAGAAATGCGTAAATATCTTTGTTTGGTGGTCATATAGATTATATATTGTATAGGTTTCGAAAAGAACTGCGCAAATATCTTTGTTTGGTGGTCATATAGATTATATATTGTATAGGTTTCGAAAAGAACTGCGCAAATATCTTTGTTTGGTGGTCATATAGATTATATATTGTATAGGTTTCGAAAAGAACTGCGCAAATATCTTTGTTTGATGGTCATATAGATTATATATTGTATAGGTTTTGAAAAGAAATGCGCAAATATCTTTGTTTGGTGGTCATATAGATTATATATTGTATTGGTTTTGAAAAGAAATGCGCAAATATCTTTGTTTGGTGGTCACATAGATTCTATACTGTATAGGTTTCGAAAAGAAATGCGTTGATATCTTTGTTTGGTGGTCATATAGATTATATAATGTATTGGTTTCGAAACGAAATGCGTAGATATCTTTGTTTGGTGGTCATATAGATTATATATTGTATAGGTTTTGAAAAGAACTGCGCAAATATCTTTGTTTGATGGTCATATAGATTATATATTGTATAGGTTTTGAAAAGAAATGTGCAAATATCTTTGTTTGGTGGTCATATAGATTATATATTGTATTGGTTTTGAAAAGAAATGCGCAAATATCTTTGTTTGGTGGTCATATCGATTCTAAACTGTATTGGTTTCGAAACGAAATGCGTAGATATCTTTGTTTGGTGGTCATATAGATTATATATTGTATTGGTTTCGAAACAAAATGCGTTGATATCTTTGTTTGGTGGTCATATATATTATATAATGTATTGGTTTCGAAACAAAATGCGTTGATATCTTTGTTTGGTGGTCATATAGATTATATATTGTATTGGTTTCGAAACAAAATGCGTTGATATCTTTGTTTGGTGGTCACATAGATTCTATACTCTATAGGTTTCGAAAAGAAATGCGTAAATATCTTTGTTTGGTGGTCATATAGATTATATATTGTATTGGTTTCGAAAAGAAATGCGTAAATATCTTTGTTTGGTGTTCACATAGATTCTATACTGTATTGGTTTCGAAAAGAAATGCGTAAATATCTTTGTTTGATGGTCATATAGATTATATATTGTATTGGTTTCGAAAAGAAATGCGTAAATATCTTTGTTTGATGGTCATATAGATTCTATACTGTATTGGTTTCGAAAAGAAATGCGCAAATATCTTTGTTTGGTGGTCATATAGATTATATATTGTATAGGTTTCGAAAAGAAATGCGTTGATATCTTTGTTTGGTGGTCACATAGATTCTATACTGTATTGGTTTCGAAAAGAAATGCGTAAATATCTTTGTTTGGTGGTCATATAGATTATATATTGTATTGGTTTCGAAAAGAAATGCGTTGATATCTTTGTTTGGTGGTCACATAGATTCTATACTGTATTGGTTTCGAAAAGAAATGCGTAAATATCTTTGTTTGGTGTTCACATAGATTCTATACTGTATTGGTTTCGAAAAGAAATGCGTAAATATCTTTGTTTGATGGTCATATAGATTATATATTGTATAGGTTTCGAAAAGAAATGCGTTGATATCTTTGTTTGGTGTTCACATAGATTCTATACTGTATTGGTTTCGAAAAGAAATGCGCAAATATCTTTGTTTGGTGGTCATATAGATTATATATTGTATAGGTTTCGAAAAGAAATGCGTTGATATCTTTGTTTGGTGGTCACATAGATTCTATACTGTATTGGTTTCGAAAAGAAATGCGTAAATATCTTTGTTTGGTGTTCACATAGATTCTATACTGTATTGGTTTCGAAAAGAAATGCGTAAATATCTTTGTTTGGTGGTCATATAGATTATATATTGTATTGGTTTCGAAAAGAAATGCGTAAATATCTTTGTTTGGTGGTCATATAGATTATATATTGTATTGGTTTCGAAAAGAAATGCGTAAATATCTTTGTTTGGTGGTCATATAGATTATATACTGTATTGGTTTCGAAAAGAAATGCGTAAATATCTTTGTTTGGTGGTCATATAGATTATATATTGTATTGGTTTCGAAAAGAAATGCGTAAATATCTTTGTTTGATGGTCATATAGATTCTATACTGTATTGGTTTCGAAAAGAAATGCGCAAATATCTTTGTTTGGTGGTCATATAGATTATATATTGTATAGGTTTCGAAAAGAAATGCGTTGATATCTTTGTTTGGTGGTCACATAGATTCTATACTGTATTGGTTTCGAAAAGAAATGCGTAAATATCTTTGTTTGGTGTTCACATAGATTCTATACTGTATTGGTTTCGAAAAGAAATGCGTAAATATCTTTGTTTGATGGTCATATAGATTATATATTGTATAGGTTTCGAAAAGAAATGCGTTGATATCTTTGTTTGGTGTTCACATAGATTCGATACTGTATTGGTTTCGAAAAGAAATGCGCAAATATCTTTGTTTGGTGGTCATATAGATTATATATTGTATAGGTTTCGAAAAGAAATGCGTTGATATCTTTGTTTGGTGGTCACATAGATTCTATACTGTATTGGTTTCGAAAAGAAATGCGTAAATATCTTTGTTTGGTGTTCACATAGATTCGATACTGTATTGGTTTCGAAAAGAAATGCGCAAATATCTTTGTTTGGTGGTCATATAGATTATATATTGTATAGGTTTCGAAAAGAAATGCGTTGATATCTTTGTTTGGTGGTCACATAGATTCTATACTGTATTGGTTTCGAAAAGAAATGCGTAAATATCTTTGTTTGGTGGTCATATAGATTATATATTGTATAGGTTTCGAAAGGAAATTCGCAAATATCTTTGTTTGATGGTCATATAGATTATATATTGTATAGGTTTTGAAAAGAAATGTACAAATATCGTTGATTGGTGGTTACATAGATTCTATACTGTATAAGTTTCGAAAAAAAATGGACAAATACCTTTTATTGATGGTTACATAAACTATATACTATAATGCCTGCCGAATGATCTTACTGGAAATTAGTATGGACCGACAGGGGTCACTTACCTTAGTTAGATAGGCACTGCGCATCACAAAAGGAACTGACTATCCTTTGATGAATCTAGCCAATGAATCCTCTTTGGGGCCCTTTGCGTCAATAGGCGAAGGAGGAGATGATGATGAAATTGCCTCTGTAAAGTAAAAACCTTTTTTTGTACCGGAGGGACAGTGAGGATAGATTTGTTGAGATAAAATCGATGGCAGTGTCTTGGATTGTACTCCAGGTAGCCTGGACCCTATACCGTGGGAGGCTATCTAAAAGGAGAAGGTAAAATAAGAGCGATCACGCGAAGAGGGAAGGTGTGAAATTGAGAGAGAAATTATGATTGAGGGAAGAGGGGAGACCGTGTCTTTTCAGGAAGTGCTGAGAGCGTCCATGACTACTCACCATGGGATATTCGTGAAAAAAAAAAATGTTTCTGGAAAAGTAAGATTTGCAAATGAAAATCTATTTGAAATTAATTGCTGTGTGTTTGTGTCTAAATATGTGTTGTTATCAAGAATTTTACATGTTAATGTTATTTTACATGTTCCATTAAAAGTTTTATACGTTGCTTTGTCAATTTCAAGAGGAATTTTTA
>NC_090735.1:3770678-3780678 GCF_036898095.1 Palaemon carinicauda
ACGTCCTTGGAGGAAAGATAAGTAGAGAACGTCCTTGGAGGAAAGGTAAGTAGGGAACGTCCTTTCAGGAAAGATAGGTAGGGAACATCCTTGCAGGAAAGATAGGTAGGGAACGTCCATGCAGGAAAGATAAGTAGGGAACGTCCGTGGAGGAAAGATAGGTAGTAAACGATCTTAAAAGAAAGATTGGCAGGGAACGATCTTGGATGAAAAATAGGTAGGGAATGTCCTTGGAGGAAATATAAGTAGGAAACGTCCTTGGAGGAAAAATAAGTAGTGGACGTCCTTGGAGGAAAGATATGTAGGGGACGTCCTTGGAGGAAAGATATGTAGGGGACATCCTTGGAGGAAAGATAGGTAGCAAACGATCATAAAAGAAAGATTGGCATGGAACGATATTGGACGAAAAATAGGTAGGGAACGTCCTTGGAGGAAAGATAAGTATAAGACATCCTTAGATGAAAGATAAGTAGGGGACATCCTTGAAGGAAAGATAGGTAGCAAACGATCTTAAAAGAAAGATTTGCAGGGAACAATCTTGGACGAAAAATAGGTAGGGAACATACTTGGTGGAAAGATAAGTAGGGAATGTCCTTTTAGGAAAGATAATTAGGGAATGTCCTTGGAGGAAAGATAAGTAGGGAACGTCCTTGGCGGAAAGATAAGTAGGGGACGTTCTTGGAGGAAAGATAGGTAGCAAACGATCTTAAAAGAAAGATTGGCAGGAAACGATCTTTGACGAAAAATAGGTAGGTAACGTCATTGGAGGAAAGGTGAGTAGGGAACGTCTTTTGAGGAAAGATAAGTAGGGAATGTCCATGGAGGAAAGATAAGTAGGGAACTTCCTTTGAGGAAAGATAAGTAGGGAACCTCCTTGAAGGAAAGGTAAGTAGGGAACGTCCTTGGAGGAAAGGTAAGTAGGGAACGTCCTTGGAGGAAAGATAAGTAGTTAACGTCTTTTGAGGAAAGATAAGTGGGGAACGTCCTTTGAGGAAAGGTAAGTAGAGAACGTCCTTGGAGGAAAGGTAAGTAGGGAACGTCCTTGGAGGAAAGGTAAGTAGGGAACGTCCTTGGAGGAAAGATAAGTAGTTAACGTCTTTTGAGGAAAGATAAGTAGGGAACGTCTTCTGAGGAAAGATAAGTAGGGAACGTCTTTTGAGGAAAGATAAGTAGGGAATGTCCATGGAGGAAAGATAAGTAGGGAACTTCCTTTGAGGAAAAATAAGTAGGGAACCTCCTTGGAGGAAAGGTAAGTAGGGAACGTCCTTGGAGGAAAGGTAAGTAGGGAATGTCCTTGAAGGAAAGATAAGTAGTTAACGTCTTTTGAGGAAAGATAAGTAGGGAACGTCTTTTGAGGAAAGATAAGTAAGGAACTTTCTTTGAGGAAAGATAAGTAGGGAACGTCCTTGGAGGAAAGGTAAGTAGGGAACGTCCTCGGAGGAAAGATAAGTAGGGAACGTCTTTTGAGGAAAGATAAGTAAGGAATGTCTTTTGAGGAAAGATAAGTAGGGAATGTCCATGGAGGAAATTTAAGTAGGGAACTTCCTTTGAGGAAAGATAAGTAGGGAACCTCCTTGGAGTAAAGGTAATTAGGGAACGTCCTTGGAGTAAAGATAAGCAGGGAACGTTTGTGGAAGAAAGATAGGTAGTGAACGTCCTTGGAGGAAAGATAAGCAGGGAACGTCCTTGGAGGAAAGATACGCAGGGAACCTCCTTGGAGTAAAGATAAGTAGGGAACGTTTGTGGAATAAAGATAGGTAGGGAACTTTCTTGGAGTAATGATAAGTAGGGAACGTTTGTGGAAGAAAGATAGGTAGTGAACCTCCTTGGAGGAAAGATAGGTAGGGAACGTCCTTGGATAAGTAGGTAATGTCACTGGAATGAAACAAGGGACGGTTTGACCTCTGCTGGACAAGTCACCCACGTATCAGCATTGTTCCTAACAGTGCCAGTGTCTATTGATTATCTAGTACGTTCTATTCATCAATAGATTAATTATCCTTCGAGCATAAAATCTAAATGCCAAAGGGTGTTTTATATACTCTGCTAAAGGACATAAGTGGGCAGGGTGTCTAGATGATGTTGGTGAGACAGCATTGTTCCGGTAGAAGTTAGTATAATGTTGAAATTATATGTATTTTGTATTTTGTTAAGCCTGGATGTTAGGCATTAAAAATTTTCTTTTCATTCTTCAACGAATAATAATAATAAAAGTAATTTTAATAGTAATAATAATTATAATAATAATAATAATAGTAATAATAATTATAATAATAATAATAACAACAATAATAGTAATAATACTAATAATAATAATAATTATAATAAATTATAATAATGATAATTGTTAATTAATGATAATAAGAATAATAAAATTAGATTATAATAATAATAATAATAATAATAATAATAATAATGAAGTTGTATTACATATATAAAAACAGAAACAGAAAGTTAGATTAAAAGTGGCCAGGCAGTTGTTCACAAACAAACAAACAAACAGTCAAGATGTTCACACACAAACACAGACAAACAACGGCGAAAACATAACCTCCTTCCATCTTTGCGGAGGTAATAATAATAATATTAATAATGAAAGCTGTGCCACCGATAAATTGAAGGGAGTTTTGCGTCTAGGCCTTGAGAGGACAGCGAAGTGCCTAAAACTAGAATAAAGAAAAAATAAAGATAAACGAGAAGATAATGTCTTAAGAGATTGTGTCGTAAGTAGGGCGGGGTCGCTCACTTTTGAAGGGGATGGACTGAGATGCGTGTGACAAGAATATCTTTTCAATTCAGTCTTTGGCTGAGGTCCACGGCATAGTTGTCTGTGGGGGAAGTCGCTGCTCCGGGAGAAAAGGAGATCAAATTTAAGTAGATGTCGGCGGAGGAAGACATTAAAGAGAAGTAAGGATGTTTTTATTTACAAACAAGGATTCTCTCTCTCTCTATTCTCTAGGTTTAATCTCTTCAGTAAGAGCGTTAAGTAGTTTTATATTGCCTTTTTTATAATTTTCATGCTGCAGTCCGTTCAGCTGGGCTCCACAAGAGACCACTCCAAGGGAATGTGTTGTCACCTATGTTGTTTATCCTCCTCATGGATTTTGTAATATGTGGATGAGATCATGGTGAGGGTTAGATGGAGATGGTTTGGGCATGCTCTTCGCACTCCTCAAGAGAGATTAGTTCATCAAGCTTTCAACTGGGCTCCACAAAGCACTAGAAGAGTTGGAAGACCCAGGACTATATGGCTGAGGAGTATGAAGCGTGAAGTAGATGATGAATGGAGAAGTATTGATTAAAAAGCTCTAAATAGAGACTACTGGTGAAATCTAACCGAGGCCATTTGCGTCAATAGGCGTAGGAGTAGATGATAAATGGAGAAGTATTGATTAAAAAGCTCAAGATAGAGACTTCTGGTGAAATCTAACCGAGGCCCTTCTGCCTCAGTAGGCCTAGGAGATGATCATGGCGAGTCCATGATTTGGTTGCGAGTCTATTTTATTATACAATAGGATACTGTATGTGCTGAGTTCATGAATTTTATTATAAACCTTAATTTGTATATATTTCATAATATTAATAAATTCAGCAAATCTCATATATTTCAATGGCTGCCTACAAACAGTTGTGGTGTTTACGTTCCTGATTGGTGAATGCCAGGCTGGGGTTCGAGTCCCGCTTAAACTCGTTAGTTTCTCGGTCGCTGTAGCCTCATCATCCTTGCGAGCTATAGAGGGGGGGGGGTGTCGTGTTTGAGGGAGCCTATAGGTCTATTTAATGTCATCAGCAGCAATTGCCTAACCCTCTTTGGTCCAAGCTTGGGTGGAGAGGGGCTTGGGCGCTTATCATATGTGTATATGGTCAGTATCTAGGGCAGTGTCCTGCTCTGTAGGGCAGTGTCACTGTCCCTTGCCCCTGCCATTCATGAGAGGCCTTTAAACCTTTAAACATTGCAGTAGTGAAGTGTTATTATATGCATTTCCGGACGTACTTTATGTTTTGTGTTACCAGATGCAATTCGTTGCTCTTTCCAATCAACAATAAAATCGTATTGCAACTCTCTCCCTCTCTTCAACTACCAGTCCATTATCTTAAGCACAAGCGTAGTTCGTTTCAAAATATCTTTAGAAGTAATTGTGGCCTGATTGGTAACGTCTCTGCCTGGTGTTTGCCAGTCGGGGGTTCGAGTCCTGCTCAGACTCGTTAGTGCCATTAGTGTCTGCAACCTTACCATCCTTGTGAGCTAAGGTTGGGTGGTTTGGGGGAGCCTTTAGGTCTATCTGCTGAGTCATCAGCAGCCACTGCCTGGCCCTCCCTGGTTCTAGCTTGGGTGGAAAGGAGGCTTGGGCGCTAATCATATAATATATGGTCAGTCTCTAGGGCATTGTCCTGATTGCTAGGACAATGTCACTGTCCCTTGCCTCTGCCATTCATGAGCGACCTTTAAACTCTTTAAACCTTTAGGCAGAACAAACCCAAATGAGGTGATTTGTGTATTCTATAGACCTTGGTTTGTTGAATGTTATCTTTCCGCAATTTTGGGAGGAGGACACTCCAAAATTAAACCATTGTTCTCTAATATTGGATAGTGCCATAGCCTCTGTGCCATGGTCTTCCGTTGTCTTGGGTTAGAGTTCACTGTTTGAGGGTACTCCCGGGCACATTATACTATCTTATTTTTCTTCTTGCTTTTTTAAGCTTTTATAGTCTATAAATGGAGGATCTATTGTAACGTTAATGTTCTTAATATATCTTTATATTGTTCATCATTTCTCTCTTAGTTTATTTCCTTATTTCCTCACCTCACCGAGGTATTTTCCCCGTTGGAGCCCATGGGCGTGTAGGATATTGCTTTTCCAACTTGGGTTGTAGCTTAGCAAGTAATAATAATAATAATAATATAAGCAGGATCAGGCCCCTTTGTCTGTTCTGTTTGTATCTGAAGGCGTCTTGAAGTGGCCGCCAGATTCCGACAATATGACATCATTATGTTTCATTTTTTATCTAAGATGTGTCGTCCGGCGCTAATTACTGTATTATTATTATTATTATTATTATTATTATTATTATTATTATTATTATTATTATTATTATTATTATTATTATTGATGTTGTTATTGTTGTTGTTGTTATTATCAGCTAAGATACAGCCCTGCTTAGAAAAGCAGGATGCTATAAACCCGAGGGCTCCAACAAAGAAAAAATGACTTAGGAAAAGAAATAAGGAAATGAATAAACTACAAGAGAAGTAATGAACAATTATAGTAAAATATTTTAAGCACAGTAACATCATTAAAACAGATCCTTCATATATAACCTATAAAAAGAGACTTGACTTGTGTCAGTCAGCCTTTTACACATAAGAATATTTTCTTTTGAAATTCCCCCGAATTAACTACCTGATTATATTAAACCTTTTTGTCTGTGGCATTTTTTGATGAATTTCAACCATTGGTTTAATATTTAGATAAAATGAAATTCAGCTCTTTTGTATGTAAGTTGTGGTGGCCGATGTGTTATAGTCCCTGACTACTGAACGCCAGACTGGGGTTCGAGTCCCGCTCAAGCTCGTTAGTTTCTTTGGTCGCTACAACCTCACCATCCTTGTGAGCTAAGAATGTGGGGTTTGGGGGAGCCTATAGGTCTATCTGCTGAGTCATCAGCAGCCATTGCCTGGCCCTCCTTGGTCCTAGCTTGGGTGGAGAGGGGGCTTGGGCGCTGATCATATGTATGTATGGTCAGTCTCTAGTGCATTGTCCTACTCGATAGGGCAATGTCACTGTCCCTTTCTTCTGCCATTCATGAGAGGCCTTCAAACGGCCTTTAAGTGCAAAAGTTTATGAAGGTAGTATCGAATGACAGTCTTTTTTAAAGTTGTCAATATGTTATGCATTATTCATTGTATGTATATGAAGCAATTGATACTATGTAAGTTTTTACATTCTTCAGTTTGTGCTCAAAAGCCGGGGTGGGGGGTTGGGGGGCAGTTCGTAATCGTTGTTATGCCCCGCTGTGAGGAAAACCGCTTATTTAAAAGTTTAAAGACCTCTCATTAATTTCAGAGGCAAGAGACAGTGACATTACCCTAACAAGCAGGACAGTGCCCTAGAGACTGACCATATATTCATATGATCAGCGCCTAAGTCCCCTCTTCACCCAAGCTATGACCAGGAAGGGCCAGGCAATGGCTACTGATGACTTAGCAGGTAGGCCTGTAGGCTCCCACAAACCCCATATTCTTAGTTCATAAGGATGGTGAGGTTGCAGACACCAAAAAACTAACAAGGGCATTTTCCTGCTTACTAGTGATTGGTCACTGCCCCTTGTCTCTGCCATTCATGAGCTGCCTTTTAACGTTTTATCCCATTTGAATTGCTTTTCCTTGCTCAGTTTTTTTTTTTTTTTTTTTTTTTTTTTGTCTATAGTTAAATATAGAGTACCTATATAAAATAAGAGTAGCGCCAACCTCAAAACAGGGCGCCATTTTGTATCCAGCAGCCGTAGGGAAGCCCTTCGTACTGGCGTTTCAGCCTGATCTCTCTCTCTCTCTCTCTCTCTCTCTCTCTCTCTCTCTCTCTCTCTCTCTCTCTCGTACCGACGAAAGAATGATATTCGATTAATAAGATTATAGGCAATGACTGAGAGGCAGGGTTTTGTATTCAAAGATTATGGTTACTCTAGTTCAATAGAATTATTGTCCGGGGAACGTTACCTTTTCGTTCTGCATGGGCGGACTGGCATTCTGGAGATTCTGGATTTTTCCAGATGGGCTGCCCATTGTGAGGGCCGCTCGGGCTGGTCTCTTGTAGGGGGGAAAAGGAGAGAACGAAAGAAAGGATACTGAAAATGAAGGATTATGAAAAGGATTTTAGGATGAATTGTATATCAATTAAATAGAAATAATACTTGAATTATCTGAATAGTGAAGAGGTGTTTTAAGTGAAACCGTATTATTGAGAGAGAGAGAGAGAGAGAGAGAGAGAGAGAGAGAGAGAGAGAGAGAGAGAGAGAAGAGAGAGAGAGAGAGAGAGAGAGAGAGAGAGAGAGAGAGAGAGAGAGAGAGACTAATTTCTGTTCGGCAGGCCTGCGGTAAGGCCGGGGAAGGGATGTGCGGGGGAATATATATATATATATATATATATATATATATATATATATATATATATATATATATATATATATATATATATAATACATACATACATGCATACACACACACACACACACATATATATATATATATATATATATATATATATTATATATATATATATATGTATATATATACGTATATATATACACCTTGGTATAGGGAATATGGGATTATGTACCTTGTTTACTTTTCTAAATAATTTTACAGTATTTATCAGGGAAACCTACAAGCTGTAGGAAAACTAAAGAAGTCAGAATCAACACTTGTTTCCAATCGGAGAAATCTACTGCTGGGGTAAAGATGACAACTAAGAAAGTATTTGGATATTATATAAAACAGATATGGCTCTCTGTCTACTTCAGGTGTGATGCCAGAGCATTGAGTCACTGTTCAAGGATGAGACCATTCTAACTCTCAAGATTTCCCCGCATACTTGAGCGCACTACCTAACCTTCAAAATACCTGCAGGCCAGTAGAACAGACATTCTCTCAGCTTACAGAATGGCCACAATAGCCCAAAAGAATTTAAGGGGATAAAGAGACCTAGAAGGTATTAAGTTTACACCAGACACATATTTTTACAATGGGCAAGTGAAGAACATCAAGATAGCTAAAGACAGAGTTGTGGGTGCACATGGGAACTTTTACGAAAAAGTTAGAAAAAAGAAAGTAACTTTTGATGAAACTGAATGATGAAGATAAGGCTTATGAAGTTGAGGTTCATAATCAGATTCTGGACAAAGTTTCACATAAGCCCTCGGGACTGATTTCTCACGCATGATACTCGGGATCCTTTCCTGGTACAAAAAATAATTACCAGATGATGAGTAAATTTTTTTTTTTTTTTTTTTTTTTTTTTTTTTTTTTTTTTTTTTTTTTTTTTTGGTGAAGAGTTAAATAAAGTTTTTTTTTCATTAGATCTGTCATATGAAAACAATGAAGAGAGAATCATGTCAACCTGTTCAACATAAAAACGTTCAATGCAAGTTTGAACTTCTGAAGCTCCATGTTTGTTGTTGCTATTAACAATTGTAATATTGACATAACATAGTGATAATTAAATGATATAATAGTACAGTAATAGCAATATTGATATTGAAGTGGCAGCGTTTAAAGGTTTAAAGGCAGTTCATGATTGACAGAGGCCAGGGACAGTGGCATTGCCCTAGTAAGTAGGGCAATGTACTAGAGGTTGACCATATACACATATGATCAGCACCCGAGGCCCCCTTCTGTACCCAAGCTATGAGCAAGGAAGGCTAGACATTGGCTGCTGATAACTCATCAGTTAGACTTGTCGTCTTTAGCTTACAAGGATGGTGAGGTTGCAGACTCTAAAGAATCTATTGAATTTGAGCCGGGCTCGATGCTTAGTCTGGCTAGAGCTAGGCAGGGACGCTTCCAGTAGACCACCACAATGATTATTTTTACTATTATAACAAAAATATTTCCATCAACTACTTTAAGTCAAAATGCCGGGAACAATCACAGTTAAATTGTTTGAATCGTAATTAAAGAACAGAATGTCCAAATAGACTTTGTAGTATGCATTTCAAGTGCTGTACTATTATTATTATTATTATTATTATTATTATTATTATTATTATTATTATTATTAGCTAAGCTACAACCCTAGTTGGAAAAGCTGGATGCTATAAGCCCAGTGAGAAAAGGAAAAAAAGGAAAATAAAATATTTTGAGAAGAGTAACAACAATTGAAATAAATATCTCGTATATAAACTATAAAAACTTTAACAAAACAAGAGGAAGAGAAATAAGATAGAATAGTGTGCTCGACAGTGGAAGACCATGATACAGATGCTATGGCACTACCCAAGACTAGAGAACAGTGATTTGATTTTGGAGTGTCCTTCTCTTAGAAGAGCTGCTTACCATAGCTAAAGAGTCTCTTCTAGCCTTACCAAGAAGGAAGTAGCCACAGATCAATTAGTGCAGTAACCCCTTGAGTGAAGAAGAATTGTTTGGTAATCTCAGTGTTGTCAGGTGTATGAGGACAGAGGAGAATATGTAAAGAATAGGCCAGACTATTCAGTGTGGATGTGTGTGTAGGCAAAGGGAAAATGAACCGTAACCAGAGAGATGGATCCAATGTAGTACCATCTGGCCAGTCAAAAGACCCCATAACTCTCTAGTGATAGTATCTCAACGGGTGGCTGGTGCCCTGTCCAACCTACTACCTTATCTATGGATTTCTAATAAGCATATACATAGGTCTTCTTTTACGTCATATACTGTATATGTTTGATTATATATCAATAATATAGACCTATGGTATCGTAGATGGAGATGGTTTGTTCATGCTTCTCGCACTCCCCAAGAAAGATTAGTTCACCAAACTTTCAACTGGGCTCCACAAGGTACTAAGAGAGTTTGAAGACCCAGGCCTACATGGCAGAGAACTATGAAGCGTGAAGTGGGAGATGATGAGTGGTGAAGTATTAATTTAAAAGCTCAAGATAGAGACGACTAGTGAAATCTAACTGAGGCTCTTTGCGTCAATGGGCGTAGGAGGAGATGATAATGATGATTATGATAAAGTAACATTATTGTGTAGTGTAAATTATAGTAGTTTTTTATCCCTATTTTTATTTGAATTAATTAATTAGGCGCCTTTAAAATGTATGCAAATCTCTTATTTTTCACATTTAATACCGCAACGTGTTTCACTCATGAATAGAATATTTACTTTTAATTATTTCTTAATTTTTGTAAGGTTTATATACAAAGCCACTGATAACAGTTTTCTTGTTTTCTTCCAACAGGTAAGACACATCCATACAGTTTGATGAAACAGCTGAGTAAGTTTTTATTCAAGATGAATTA
>NC_090735.1:3785678-3808178 GCF_036898095.1 Palaemon carinicauda
TGGCCCACAAGTTTTATTATTATTATTATTATTATTATTATTATTATTATTATTATTATTATTATTATTATTATTATTATTATTCTGAATATTAATAATATTATGTCTTTATGGGAAGTGGTCTCCACTGGTTAGTAACCATGAAATATGATGTAGAAAAATCATACCAAATATAAGCTCTTCAATAGGTTAACAATATGAATTCTTAGGAGAGATAGTTGCCTAATGATCACATCTATAAACAATAATAATTTGGTAACATTAAAGTGTTCGTAAGTTAACTTCTATTAGAGAGAAGGCGGTCAATTAGGAAACACGAAAATATTAGATTATTATCAGACAAGAAATATGATAGAGCGATCGTCTATTTATCAAGTATGAGAAAGTTTTTGATTCTTTCAAAACTTCAGCAGTAATGAAAGCTTGTTTATATATGCGAGCGTGTGTATTTGACTTTTTAAGAGTTTTGTGTATATGTTTATATTCTTAGTAACATGAATAGAGCAGTAAACTTCAGTTCCTTGTTGCTCTGAGGGCAATGCCAACTATGTGTACAGCTTCTGTCAGCTCGTTGCCAACTCTTCAAGACATCTTACTTGCACATCGATCTAATCTTACCCAAACCTCCATTCTTTTCCTTTTTCTTTCTGCATAGGATTCCTTCGATTTTCCCCCGCCAAGGTAACCTGCCGGCCGTCTATTTTAATTGTTTTCTACTGCAATTGTTATATTGTGTTTCCTATTACTAGATTTAGAAATGTAGACACTGTTTTGAATGTAGACTGTGTTTTGTAACATACGTAATTGTGTTTTCTGTGTTTCATAAACTACAAAGATCCTCAACTTACGAACTTAATTGGTTTCAAGACACTGCTTTTAAGTTGAATCGTTCGTAAGTCGAATTCTGGTACATATTGGCCTAGGGTAGGCCTTAGCTGAATAGGCCTATGATATCCAGCTGCAAAAGTCAACAAATAGTCGTGTTTCATCTGAAATGGATAACAGGTTATTACAAAGGTCTTTTTGCTTATTAAATGATACAATATTATTTTATTACGGTATTTCTTTATCTTTGTTATTTTCAGTTGGATTTGTGTTTGTAAGTCGGATGTTTGCAATTCGAATGTTTGTAAGTCAGATGTTTGTAAGCGAGATGTTTGCAAGTGGAATGTTTGTAAGTCGGATGTTTGTAAGTCAGATGTTTGTAAGCAAGATGTTTGCAAGTGGAATGTTTGTAAGTCGGATGCTTGCAAGTCGAATGTTGGTAAAAGCCGGATGTTTGCAAGTCGGATGTTTGTAAATCAGATGTTTGTAAGTCGAGGACTTTCTGTACAGTTTTGCCGGGCCACCAAATCTAAAAGGTTGATGTTAGAATTCCCCTGCTGATGATGGCCACGGCATTTTATCTCGACAGTTCCCTGTCTCGTAAAAATTCCCAAGTCTTCCATTCCATGTTTTTTTTTTTTTTTTTTTCTAAATTCCTCTGAGATTTTGTGAAATGGTAAATAATCATTTATTATCACTTTACGAAGTCATTCATAACTGCAGTGTTTCATTTTGAATTTTGGGTTATTTATATTTAATTTCTTTGAAATTAAACTAATTAATGAGTCATTATGCAATAAGAACTTGTTATAAAGCTTGTTTTTTTTTTCTCAATTCCTGTTGAGATTATTATTGCTAAATAATCATTTATTACCACCTTACGAAGTCATTCAGAACTTTCATTTTGAATTTTTGGGGTATTGATACTTTGCAAGTTTATATTTGATTCATTTTAAATTATTCTATAATTGTTCAGACGTCTTTAAGTTAACTGAATTAACCGGACGAATGCCCTGCTTTGGATATCCATTGGTAAAATCCATTGGTGGCCTACGTGGTAACGTCCCTGACTGGTGATCGCCAGACTGGGGTTCAAGTCCCGCTCAAACTCGTTAGTTCCTTGGGTCGCTGCAACCTTACCATCCCTGTGAGCTAAAGATTTGGTGTTTGGGGGAGCCTATAGGTCTACCAGCTGAGTCACCAGCAGCCATTGCCTGTCCCTCCTTGGTCCTAGCTTGGCTGTAGAGGGTGCTTGGGGGCTGAACATATATATGTTCAGTCTCTATGGCATTGTCCGGCTTAATAGGGCAATGTCACTGTCCCTTGCATCTGCCATTCATGAGTAGCATTTAAAGCCTTTGAAATACATGGGTGGGCATGATATTTTCTTTGACGTCAGTCTCCGCTGCAATTTTGGTCTGAATATAGCTTGTGATGTTTCTAGACTGCTCTAGACTCTAGATCACTCTAGGCTCTAGATTTTAGGGATCTAGGCCATCATTCGATATGAGATTTTCCCTATAGTTGACTCACTGAATCAGTATGAGTACCAGCTCATAGGTAAAGATGGGGTCAGAGAGCTTTTAAAGGCTGCTCATGAATGGCAGAGGCAAGAGACCGTTACATTGAACTATCAAGCAGGACAATGCCCTAGAGACTGACAATATTTACATATGATCATCGCCCAAGCCCCCCTCTCCACCCAAGCTAGGACCTAGGAGGGCCAGGCAATAGCTGCTGGTGACTCAGCTGGTAGACCTATAGGCTCCCCCAAACGCCCCATCCTTAGCTCACAAATTTGGCGAAGGTTGCAGCGATCAAAGGAGCTAACAAGTTTGAGCGGGACTCGAACGCCAGTCTGGCGATTACCAGTCGAGGATGTTACCAAATAGGACACCACGACCCCTTTGCTACACATATTTATAGCAAAGAAAGAAAAGACTTGTTCCTTACGCCATTCAATGGTATGGCACTTACCTTTACACTGATATATATCGAGAGCAGTATACAATGTTAATTGGTTTAATCTTTGACAGCTACTGCACATTGGTATAGAAAAAAAATAGTATAAATCCGGAGCTTCAAGACAGCCTTACGTTTATGTAGTCAACAAGCGTTCCTTTAATCACAACTTCCTAGAAGAATCTCTTCAATGTTTTTTTTTTTTATTTTTTTTTTTAGAGTGAAGAATGTGTCTTTTCAGACAAGAACACCCTCTGTATTGTCTCGAGTAGAGGCATTAGATTTCAAGTTATGGGGTAAAGAAATTTATCTCTCTCTCTCTCTCTCTCTCTCTCTCTCTCTCTCTCTCTCTCTCTCTCTCTCTCTCTCTCTCTCTCTCTCTCTCTCTCTGTTTTTATATATATATATATATATATATATATATATATATATATATATATATATATATATATATATATATATATATATATATATATTTATATATATGTATATACTCACACATACAGTATATATGTGAGTGTATATATATATATATATATATATATATATATATATATATATATATATATATATATATATATATATATATGTATGTATGTATGTATATATATACCTTTCTGAGTGAGGATACCTAAACGTGACACAGCTATGGGCACCCATACTTGGTTGGTTTGCTTTGAGCGATCACATTAAAGTCTTCCACCATACCAATCCGCAGTGGCTATCGTGAGGAAAAAAATGACCAAACCCCAGACATGGCCAGGGACATGTCTGAGGCTTTTGTCCTGCAGTGGTCTAGTAATGGCTGCAATGGTTGTTGTATATATATATATATATATATATATATATATATATATATATATATATATATATATATACACACAGTAATCTTCCGCGATTTGTGGCGTGGATGGGGTACTTCTCCCAGAGCGTCTATCTAACTAATCACAGATTTCCTTGCCTTCCCCGCACAGGGAAAAGCTCCTTTCAGTCTTAGTAAAGATCATCTCCCAGCCTTGCGCCAGATCTTTTGAATTGTCAATTGCTAATCAGGAGTTTTGAGCAATCCTGTCCGCCCAGGGAACTCAGGCCGTGACCTTTCCCCTCTTGGAACATGTAAAGAGTTCTCTTGTCCCTAAAGAAGGCCTCTTACGAACTGTTAAGATGGATGTCAGATAGAGACTTGGCACTCGAAACTATATTCTTACTTGGCCTGGGTTCTACATAATGAGTAGGTAAAATAAGACGCTTAGTTGTATCTCGCTTACCACACGTGTTTCATACGCGCTTTAACTCTCGCTCTTCTCCGCACAGATAAGAGAACCTGTTTAAGCTTGCCTTAACATGTATTAGTCTGTTTGAATTTTTTGACATTCTTGCTCGGAACTACTTACATATAAACTCGTTATATGTTGAATAACGGTTACTTGCACTCACCTCGCCTCTTTGTTAACAACCACCTCGCACACTTGTTAGCCATTCTTAAGGTTGGAGGAAAGTTTTTTTTTTTTTATATATATATTTTCTTCTAGAATTTGTGAAAAACTCAAATCGCAGCTGTAAATAATCTAAAGTTCAATTTCCTCCTGGTTATTTTGCACACGCACGCACACACACACACACACGCATATATATATATATATATATATATATATATATATATATATATATATATATATATATATGTATATATATATATATATATATATATATATATATATATATATATATATATAGTAATTATGTACATATAATTATGTATTTCTATTCCACAAGAAGTTGGTTTTTTACCCTCGAGGTTGTGACTAATCAATAAAAGTTTGAAAAATTCCAAATCCAGCGTGTCACTCTCCACTTCCCTTAGAGCACGCCAGTAAATACTGCTCAACGGGAGTGGGGGTGGGGGGGGGTTTGTTAAACTGATTGCATTGATAACAGAATTGTTGCTGATCGATATCTGCACTAATGGCATTTCCCATATACCTTGGTCTTGCCGTTATTTGCTCAGTGATTTTAATAACCAAAGGTACTTTTATCACAGCCTGGGTTAGATTAGAGTTTTAGGTTGTGACCATGTATTATTATTATTATTATTATTATTATTATTATTATTATTAGGCAAGCTACGACCCTAGTTGGAAAAACAAGATGCTATAAGCCCAAGGGTTCCAATAGGGAAAAATAGCCCAGTGAGGAAAGGAAATAAAGAAATATATAAATGATGAAAACAAATTAACAATAAATCATTCTAAAAACAGTAACAACCTCAAAACAGATATGTCATATATAAACTATTAACAACGTTAAAACAGATATGTCATATATAAACTATAAGAAGACTCATGTCAGCCTGGTCAACATAGAAACATTTGCTACAGTAAGATAGCTTAGTTTGTGTCATTCAAGATAGGTAGCCAAGCTTGAAAATTTTCTTGCATACCTATAATTAAAATAAACTGCCAAATTATATAAAAGATTGTCAACTTAAATACATGAAACTTGACATTTAAAAAAAAATGATATCAAAACTATGGGAGCTTTTCTCTTGAGATTAACAATAAAATTGAACAGAAACTAACATTATTAGAAAACCAAACTTTATAAGCTATTCATGATATCTGCATTTTTTTTTCTTAAAGGTTTTTATAGTTTATATATGAAAGATTTACTTTAATGTTGGTATTGTTCTTGAGATATTTTAATTGTTAATTAACTCTCTCTTAGATTATTTATTTCCTTATTTCCTTTCCTCACTGGGCTATTTTTCCCTTTAGGAGCCCTTGGGTTTATAGCATCCTGCGTATCCAACTAGGGATTGTAGCTTAGCAGTAATGATAATAATAAAAATAACAATATTGATAATAATAATAATAATAATGATAATGATAATAATAATGGTAATGACAATGATAATAATGATGATAATAATAACATTAATAATAATAATGATAACAACAACAATAATAATAATAATAATAATAATAATAATAATAATAATAATAATGATAATAATAATTTGGGTACAGGAAATCAATTAACTTTAAATAAGCTGCCTTTAATCTTACCGGCTGGCCCACCATCTGCCCTTCCCTCCCTGTTAATAATAGTACAGAGAGGATGCACAAGAAGAACAAAAAAAAAAAAAAAAAAAACTAGAGGGGCACTCAGTAGAGCGCAGACCTCCGCCGCTGAAGCTTATCTCTCGACCTTTTCCTTGATCTTTGACCTTAACGTGTATTAAATGGCGTGAATTTGTATCCACTTAAATATGAAACAAGTTTGAAGTCTGTAACAAGGATGTCCAAACTTATACCTTATTACGTGATATGGACGTTTTGCGTTACCGTGACCTTGACCTTTGACCTTGACCTTCCAAAATGTAATCATTTCCAGCTTTTTACGTAAGGTAAGTTTTATCACTCTACGATTAAAATTGTGGCCAGGAAGCTGTTCACAAACGAACACACACATAACGTACAAACAAACAGGGGGTAAAACATAACCTTCCAACTTCGTTGGCGGAGGTAATTATCCCTATCATCAAAATCTTAAGTGATGAGAGGCCAGGGTGCTCTATTTGCTGAAATCTTTGCAACAGATAAGCAAAGAAAATACAAACAGACAATTTTGTTGACTAAAATAAATTGGTAAGTCAATCGTGATTATGATCAAACCAAAAAAAACTTACAAAAATAAATCAACAATAAAAAATCTTAATTTAATTGATACAAATGTCAGATCAAAGTTTTTCCATATTAATGTTATTCTCCTAAATAAGAAAAAGTAAGGAATTAATTATTGTTGTCTACTTCTGATTGCTAAACTCTGGATGAACACACCGTGTAGAAAACGTTTGTAACATTAATAGCTTCTTTCATGAACTCTGAATGAACACCCTTTGTAACGATTGTATCATTAATAGTTCCTTTTATATTCTGAGAGGACCATCAGAATCTTCTATAGCCACTTCGCCATTCATATCAATCTTGCATACACTAGAACTATTTTGTAAATATTAAAACACTTTTATTTTACGATGTCCTTTCCAGAGATTCCCTTTCATCTTGAAATTCCAATTGATTAATCATTATTATTATTATTATTATTATTATTATTATTATTATTATTATTATTATTATTTACTTACTTACTTACTTACCAAGCTACAGCCCTAGTTGAAAAAGTGGGATGATATAAGCCCGAGGGCTCCAACAAGGAAAATAGCCCAGTGGGGAAAGGAAATAAGGAAATGAATAAACCATATAGGCTGTAAGTAATGAATAACAATATAAACTAGAAAAGCACTCCGAGAGCGCAGATCTTCGCCACGACAGCTTATTTCTCGAAACCAGTTTTCCTTTCCCAGAATCAATTTATACTGTTGTTGTATTTGAAGTCTGTGTGACAAGCCTGTGCAAACTTGGGGTTAATGTTAATTCGGTCGACCTTTTGTTTGACCGTGACCTTGGACCTAGGAAATTTAAAAATTGAATCATTTCCACGTCTCAACATAACAATTAATCCCTGAGAGTTTCACTACTCCATGAGTAAAATTGTGACCAGGAAGTTGTTCACAAACAAACATACAATCAGGGACAAAAACATAACCTTCCAACTTCGTTGGGGGAGGTAAATTTCTTGAGAGTGAAGTCTTTGAATTCACTGATCCTATCTTTCATCTACTCTAACTTTTGTACTGCATTGTACTGCATTGTGTATGTATCTCCCCACATCTTGCCCTTTCAATTCTTCTTCCCAGCCATATGTGTACTGCACAAACAGGTCATCTATACAGTCTCAACTTTTGTTTATCAAAGGAGAGAGTTAGGTCAACAATTCCTTTAGTATTCCTACCTTGGCTTCCATACACACTTCAAAGTCTCTTCTCAGTCTTAGGCAAACATCCAACTACCGTCTGTTTTTTCCCGGTCGGTGAAACTACCGTCCGTGTTTTTCCCGGTCAGTGAAATTAGTATCCGTGTTTTTCCTGGTTGGTGAAACTACCGTCCATGTTTCACCCTGTAGATGAAATTACCGTACGTCCGTATTTTTCCCGGTCAACGAAACTACCGTCTCTGTTTTTCGCAGTCGGGGAAACTACGTCTGTGTTTTTTTCGGTCGGTGAAACTAGCGTCTGTGTTTTACCCAGTCTGTGAAACTACCGTCTGTGTTTTACCCAGTCTGTGAAACTACCGTCTGTGTTTTTCCCGGTCGGTGAAACTACCATTCATGTTTTGCCGGTTGGTGAAACTACCATCCATGTTTTTCCGGGTCGGTGAAACTACCGTCCGTGTGTTTCCCGGTTGGTGAAACTACTGTCCGTGTTTTTCCTAGTTGGTGAAACTACTGTTTGTGTGTTTCCCGGTTGGTGAAGCTGCCGTCTGTGTTTTACCCGGTCGATGAAACTACTGTCCATATTTTCTTGGTCGATGAAACAACCGTCCGTGTTTTACCCGGTCGGTGAAACTACCTATCATGTTTTTCCAGGTCGATGAAACTACCGTCCTTGTTTTTCCAGGTCGGTGAAACTACCGTTCGTGTTTTTGCAATTCAGTGAAACTACCGTCCGTGTTTTTCCAGGTCGGTAGAACTACCGGCCGTGTTTTTCCCGTTCGGTGAAACTACCGTCCGTTTTTCCCGTTCGGTGAAACTACCGTCCGTTTTTCCCGTTCGGTGAAAGTACCGGCGGGGTTTTTCTCGGTCGGTGTACTACCCTCCATGTTTTTCCCGGTCGGTGAAACCTCCGTCCATGTTTTTCCTGGTCGGTGAAACAACCGTCCGTGTTATACCTGGTCGGTGAAACTACCGTCCGTGTTTTTCACGGTCGGTGATTCACACGCCTCTTTGTGCCCGGTCGAGCCTTTGTTTGTTTCTTTGTTTGTGTTTACTTACTCGCTCACACACAAGCAGTGATCAAAAGCAGTTGTGTTTGAGCTTCCTACTTTTATAACTTCATAAACCACAAGAACAAGAAGAGGAACTCCCCATGATTGATCCGATGAGACAGTACAGGAGACCAATAAACTGGGGCTTGTTTACTTCATTAATTGATTGTAATTACGTTGCAAAGTCTTCATACATCATCGGATAAGAGAGAGAGAGAGAGAGAGAGAGAGAGAGAGAGAGAGAGAGAGAGGAGAGAGAGAGAGAGAGAGAGAAAGGTGCATTTTCAAATAGTGGTGAATATATGTAAGTAGCTAAGCTATGTGAAATAACATTGTGCTGTGTGTGTGTTGCTGCAAAAATTCCTAAGTAATCTTGGAGAGAGAGAGAGAGAGAGAGAGAGAGAGAGAGAGAGAGAGAGAGAGAGAGAGAGAGAGAGAGAGAGAGAGAGAGAGAGAGATAAGGTGTGTATTCAAATAGTGGTGAATATTTGTACGTAGCTAAACTATGTAAACTGACCTTGTGTTATGTATGTTGCTGCTTTCTGAAGAATTCTTAGAAGAATTCCTAAGTAATCTTGGGGCTTCCCTGTTAGTCTAAATCTCTTAATCCTTGTTATGCCAAATATTTGTTAACTTACGTTTGGTTTGCATCTGGCTATTGGGGATAATCAGGTCTTGGTTGTGATCAATCTGGTTTCAGGTTATAGTCACCACATTTGCAAACACTGAATATAATGAAGCAAATAGTTACCATTCGATTTTGGGATTTTTATTATTATTATTATTATTATTATTATTATTATTATTATTATTATTATTATTTTCTAAGTTACAAACCTAGTTGGAGGAGCAGGATGCTATAAGCCAAAGGGCTCCAATAAGGAAAATAGCCCAGTGAGGAAAGGAAATAAGGAAAAAAAAATTCGAGAAGTTAGGAACAATACTAACATTAAAATAAATCTTTCATATATAGACTAAAAACTTGAAAATAACAATAGGATAAAAACTTCAAAATAACGAGCGGAAAATTAAAAAGATAGAATAGTGTGCCCGAGTGTACCCTTAAGCAAGAGAACTCTAACCCAAGACAGTGGACGACCATGATACAGAGGCTATGGCAATACCAAAGACTAGAGAACAATGGTTTTATTTTGTAGTGGCCTTCTCCTAGGAGAGCTACTTACCATAGCAAGAGAGTCTCTTCTACCCTTACCAAGAGGAAAGTAGCCAGTGGACAATTACTGTGCAGTAGTTATCAAAACTTTGAACAAGGATTCGTGTCTTTTATATATTGTATTCGTAATATATGTCTAAGATAACGATGAAATGGTAAATATTATGGAAACATAAATGTCAAGAATATTATGGATATATAGAAAACAAATATTGTGAATACATGAAAAACAAATATTGTGATACATAAGAAACAAATATTGTGAATACATAAAAAACAAATATTGTGAATACATAAGAAACAAGTATTGTGAATACATAAAAAAACAAATATTGTGAATACATAAGAAACAAATACTGTGAATACTTAAAAAGCAAATATTGTGAATACATAAGAAACAAATGTTGTGAATACTTAAAAAGCATATATTGTGAATACATAAGAAACAAGTATTGTGAATACATAAAAAACAAATATTGTGAATACATAAGAAACAAATATTGTGAATACTTAAAAAGCAAATATTATGAATACATAAGAAACAAATGTTGTGAATACTTAAAAAGCATATATTGTGAATACATAAGAAACAAATATTGTGAATACTTAAAAAGCTAATATTGTGAATACATAAGAAACAAATATTGTGAAAACATAAAAGAAACAAATATTGTGAATACATATATTGTGAATACATGAAAAAACAAGTATTGTGAATACATAAAAAATAAATATTGTGAATACATAAAAAACAAATATTGTGAATACATAAGAAACAAATATGTGAATACATAAGAAACAAATATTGTGAATACATAAAAAACCAATATTGTGAATACATAAGAAACAAATATTGTGAATACTTAAAAAACAAATATTGTGAATGCATAAGAAAGAAATATTGTGAATACTTAAAAAGCGAATATTGTGAATACATAAAAAAACAAATATTGTGAATACAAATATTGTGAATACAAATATTGTGAATACATAAGAAACAAATATTGTGAATACATAAAAAAACAAATAATGTGAATACATAAGAAACAAAAATTTTGTGAATAAAAATATTGTGAATACATAAGAAAAAATATTGTGAATTCATAAAAAACAAATATTGTGAATAGAAATATTGTGAATACATAAGAAACAAATATTGTGAATACATAAGAAACAAATATTGTGAATACATAAGAAACACGAATATTTCGGAGACATAAAATGTTGACATCAAGTTATTTTACTCTGAAATTTTTGTCGGAAACTCATGAGTCTCTGACATAATATTACTTTTTCTTTTGTTCGGATGTTTTAACTTCTTTGCCAGAGAATTTGATGACTTAACAGGTTCTTCTTGCAATTTTATTCGAGTTCGTCAGCATAATTGTTTGCCGCTGATTCTGGAATCCTACTTTCATATTTGAGGAAACTTCGCTGAAAGTTGTCAAAAAAAGCTATTTTCTCTTCACATCATTATTATTGTTGTTGTTGTTGTTACTTTCTAAGCCACAACCTAGTTGGAAAAGCAGGATGCTATAAGCCCAAGGGCTCCAACAGGGAAAATTGAGGAAAGGAAGTAAGGGAATTACAAGAAAAGTAATTAATAATTAAAATATTTTAAGAACAGTAACAACATTTAAATCTTTCATACATAAATTATAAAAACTAAAAAACAAAAGAATAGCGTGCCCGAATGTACCTTAAAGCAAGAGAACTCTACCCCAAGACATTGAAAGACCATGGTACAGAGGCTGTGGCACTGTCCAAGACCAGACATTTCTTCACATTTTAAGACATTCACTTTATCTTCCACATATCGGCAGTAATTTTATTTATGGGTGCACCCTTAAGAGAGTTGGTAGGAAGACGATTGTCGCGGTGGAAAATTGCCTTCAGGTTCACCAGCAAGGAAGGTTATTGTTATTGGAAAGGAGCCGGAAGACGTCTTGCGGGTTCCTTGGGGGCCCAAATAAACGTTTCTGTTAGTGTCTGCTGCGCTGGGCGAAATGAACGTTTCTTGCGCTGTTGGTCTTGGCACATAAACTTTGCCACCCGAAAGTGTGTCTTGCACTTTTCTGGCCCAGATGTTTCAAGGTTTACTTTAGCTTTTTTTAGATTGCAGATACTTTGGGAGAAGTGTGGGCTGAAATCCAGATTGTTTTAGTGAAAGTTTTACCTGTGGCTTCTTTGTTACGAGAGCTGTTTTTTGATTAATTATTATAATTCTTTTATTGACAGTCTACAGAGACTGGTGGTTTATAGCGTGGGAAGCGTGGTTGCATTATTATTATTATTATTATTATTATTATTATTATTATTATTTGGCTACCCCCCAAAATTGGGGGAAATGCCTTGGTATATGTATGTATGTATGTATGTATGTATGTATGTATTATTATTATTATTATTATTATTATTATTATTATTATTATTACGAGCTATTGACAGTCTACAGAGACTAGTGGTTTATACTGTGGGGATCTGGTTTGTATTATTATTATTATTATTATTATTATTATTATTATTATTATTATTATTATTATTATCATTATTATCATTGAATTATTATTATTATTATTATTATTATTATTATTATTATTATTATTATTATTATCATTATCATTATTATCATTGTTATTATTATTATCATCATCATCATCATCATTATTATTATCACGAGCTAAGCTACATCCCTCGTTGGAAAAACAGGATGTTCTAGGCCAAAGGACTCCAACAGGGTAAAACAGCCTTTTTTACCATACATGCTTTCTTACACCATTCCATAATCTTCATTTTAATTATTTGACTTTCTTCTTTTTTTCAAATGCACCTCTGTATAAAAATTGAGTATAATAGGTGACAGGAGGGATCAGTGTCTGTTTGGTACACAAGAGTTGGTGTATTGTGGTACGAGGTGACAGGTGGGCTGGGGGGTGGGGTGGCTGGGGGTGGGGGGCTATCAGAAATCATGATGGATCCAACGTCCATTGAATCAAGAGCAGCAACAGACAAGGAAATTCAACCCGTTGGCGCTATTAATAGAAATAGAGGATGTTATCTGGAATCCATTGGTAGTAGCACCACTGGCTGACCTATAGTTGATTTTAAAGGGGATGTAATTATAATGTCTCCTTATTATTCTTTTTAGGTGATCCTATTGCTTTGTTGCTGATGAAATTGCTGATAAAATTTTATTTTGTCTCCCAGTCGTGGAAGAATGGAACTTTTGAGTTCATTAGAAATTTTGCTAAAGAGAAAAAGAGGGAAATTTTATTTAATGTCTTCATGCCGTGTCCATATTCTTTTTATGTGACCCTACTGCTTTTGCTGAAGAAATTGTTGATACAAATTTATTTTGTCTCCCAATCGTGGAAGAATGGAACTTTGGAGTTCATTAGAAATTTGGCTAAAGAAAAACTGAGGGAAATTTAGATAAGGTCTTTATGCCTCTCACACTTTTGTCCATTGTGTCCCTCAAGTGAAGTACCCTCTACCCTCTGAGGGGTCATCATCAGTACGTATCATATGAAATGGCTAACGAATGAAAGAGGGGAAAAAAAGATACAGAAGATGCCAGTGAGAGAGAGAGAGAGAGAGAGAGAGAGAGAGAGAGAGAGAGAGAGAGAGAGAGAGAGAGAGAGAGAGAGAGAGAGAGAGAGAGAGAGCAGAGGCAGAGAATTGCCAGGTTCAGAAGTCTCTCTTCTTCATCACACATTCCCTTAAAGGGGAAGGGCCACAACCTTAGCGACTCGCTTGGATTAGAAACGTTAAGAACGAGATTTACGTCTATGCGGATTCGTAATTCTTATGCCTCAAGGAAAACATGTTTACCAGGGCCACTGGAGGGGATCAGTTTATTGCTCCAAATCGTTTTGCCTTCCGCGTCCTAACACCTTTCATAAATGCTCGTTGAGTTTATTATTATTGGCCATTTTCATTTTTTTTTAATTGCATGCACTGTTTTATTGTAAGAGATTGTCCCAGGTCCTGACACCTTTCATAAATGCTCGTTGAGTTTATTATTATTGGCCATTTTCCATTTTATAGTTTTAATTCCATGCACTGTTTTATTGTAAGAGATTGTCCCAGGTCCTGACACCTTTCATAAGTGCTCGTTGAGTTTATTATTATTGGCCATTTTCCATTTTTTAGTTTTAATACCATGCACTGTTTTATTGTAAGAGATTGTCCCAGGTCCTGACACCTTTCATAAATGCTCGTTGAGTTTATTATTATTGGCCATTTTCCATTTTTTAGTTTTAATACCATGCACTGTTTTATTGTAAGAGATTGTCCCAGGTCCTGACACCTTTCATAAGTGCTCGTTGAGTTTATTATTATTGGCCATTTTCCATTTTTTAGTTTTAATACCATGCACTGTTTTATTGTAAGAGATTGTCCCAGGTCCTGACACCTTTCATAAATGCTCGTTGAGTTTATTATTATTGGCCATTTTCATTTTTTTTTTAATTGCATGCACTGTTTTATTGTAAGAGATTGTCCCAGGTCCTGACACCTTTCATAAATGCTCGTTGAGTTTATTATTATTGGCCATTTTCCATTTTATAGTTTTAATTCCATGCACTGTTTTATTGTAAGAGATTGTCCCAGGTCCTGACACCTTTCATAAGTGCTCGTTGAGTTTATTATTATTGGCCATTTTCCATTTTTTTGTTTTAATTCCATGCACTGTTTTATTGTAAGAGATTGTCCCAGGTCCTGACACCTTTCATAAGTGCTCGTTGAGTTTATTATTATTGGCCATTTTCCATTTTTTAGTTTTAATACCATGCACTGTTTTATTGTAAGAGATTGTCCCAGGTCCTGACACCTTTCATAAGTGCTCGTTGAGTTTATTATTATTGGCCATTTTCCATTTTTTAGTTTTAATTCCATGCACTGTTTTATTGTAAGAGATTGTCCCAGGTCCTGACACCTTTCATAAATGCTCGTTGAGTTTATTATTATTGGCCATTTTCATTTTTTTTTTAATTGCATGCACTGTTTTATTGTAAGAGATTGTCCCAGGTCCTGACACCTTTCATAAATGCTCGTTGAGTTTATTATTATTGGCCATTTTCCATTTTTTAGTTTCAATTCCATGCACTGTTTTATTGTAAGAGATTGTCCCAGGTCCTGACACCTTTCATAAGTGCTCGTTGAGTTTATTATTATTGGCCATTTTCCATTTTTTTGTTTTAATTCCATGCACTGTTTTATTGTAAGAGATTGTCCCAGGTCCTGACACCTTTCATAAGTGCTCGTTGAGTTTATTATTATTGGCCATTTTCCATTTTTTAGTTTTAATACCATGCACTGTTTTATTGTAAGAGATTGTCCCAGGTCCTGACACCTTTCATAAGTGCTCGTTGAGTTTATTATTATTGGCCATTTTCCATTTTTTAGTTTTAATTCCATGCACTGTTTTATTGTAAGAGATTGTCCCAGGTCCTGACACCTTTCATAAGTGCTCGTTGAGTTTATTATTATTGGCCATTTTCCATTTTTTAGTTTTAATTCCATGCACTGTTTTATTGTAAGAGATTGTCCCAGGTCCTGACACCTTTCATAAGTGCTCGTTGAGTTTATTATTATTGGCCATTTTCCATTTTTTAGTTTTAATTCCATGCACTGTTTTATTGTAAGAGATTGTCCCAGGTCCTGACACCTTTCATAAGTGCTCGTTGAGTTTATTATTATTGGCCATTTTCCATTTTTTTGTTTTAATTCCATGCACTGTTTTATTGTAAGAGATTGTCCCAGGTCCTGACACCTTTCATAAGTGCTCGTTGAGTTTATTATTATTGGCCATTTTCCATTTTTTAGTTTTAATACCATGCACTGTTTTATTGTAAGAGATTGTCCCAGGTCCTGACACCTTTCATAAGTGCTCGTTGAGTTTATTATTATTGGCCATTTTCCATTTTTTAGTTTTAATACCATGCACTGTTTTATTGTAAGAGATTGTCCCAGGTCCTGACACCTTTCATAAATGCTCGTTGAGTTTATTATTATTGGCCATTTTCCATTTTATAGTTTTAATTCCATGCACTGTTTTATTGTAAGAGATTGTCCCAGGTCCTGACACCTTCCATAAATGCTCGTTGAGTTTATTATTATTGGCCATTTTCCATTTTTTAGTTTTAATACCATGCACCGTTTTATTGTAAGAGATTGTCCCAGGTCCTGACACCTTTCATAAATGCTCGTTGAGTTTATTATTATTGGCCATTTTCCATTTTATAGTTTTAATTCCATGCACTGTTTTATTGTAAGAGATTGTCCCAGGTCCTGACACCTTCCATAAATGCTCGTTGAGTTTATTATTATTGGCCATTTTCCATTTTTTAGTTTTAATTCCATGCACTGTTTTATTGTAAGAGATTGTCCCAGGTATTGACACCTTTCATAAGTGCTCGTTGAGTTTATTATTATTGGCCATTTTCCATTTTTTAGTTTTAATTCCATGCACTGTTTTATTGTAAGAGATTGTCCCAGGTCCTGACACCTTTCATAAGTGCTCGTTGAGTTTATTATTATTGGCCATTTTCCATTTTTTAGTTTCAATTCCATGCACTGTTTTATTGTAAGAGATTGTCCCAGGTCCTGACACCTTTCATAAGTGCTCGTTGAGTTTATTATTATTGGCCATTTTCCATTTTTTAGTTTCAATTCCATGCACTGTTTTATTGTAAGAGATTGCCCCAGGTCCTGACACCTTTCATAAATGCTCGTTGAGTTTATTATTATTGGCCATTTTCCATTTTTTAGTTATAATTCCATTTTTTAGTTTCAATTCCATGCACTGTTTTATTGTAAGAGATTGTCCCAGGTCCTGACACCTTTCATAAGTGCTCGTTGAGTTTATTATTATTGGCCATTTTCCATTTTTTAGTTTTAATACCATGCACTGTTTTATTGTAAGAGATTGTCCCAGGTCCTGACACCTTTCATAAGTGCTCGTTGAGTTTATTATTATTGGCCATTTTCCATTTTTTAGTTTTAATTCCATGCACTGTTTTATTGTAAGAGATTGTCCCAGGTCCTGACACCTTTCATAAGTGCTCGTTGAGTTTATTATTATTGGCCATTTTCCATTTTTTAGTTTTAATTCCATGCACTGTTTTATTGTAAGAGATTGTCCCAGGTCCTGACACCTTTCATAAGTGCTCGTTGAGTTTATTATTATTGGCCATTTTCCATTTTTTAGTTTTAATTCCATGCACTGTTTTATTGTAAGAGATTGTCCCAGGTCCTGACACCTTTCATAAGTGCTCGTTGAGTTTATTATTATTGGCCATTTTCCATTTTTTAGTTTCAATTCCATGCACTGTTTTATTGTAAGAGATTGTCCCAGGTCCTGACACCTTTCATAAGTGCTCGTTGAGTTTATTATTATTGGCCATTTTCCATTTTTTAGTTTCAATTCCATGCACTGTTTTATTGTAAGAGATTGTCCCAGGTCCTAACACCTTTCATAAGTGCTCGTTGAGTTTATTATTATTGGCCATTTTCCATTTTTTAGTTTTAATACCATGCACTGTTTTATTGTAAGAGATTGTCCCAGGTCCTGACACCTTTCATAAGTGCTCGTTGAGTTTATTATTATTGGCCATTTTCCATTTTTTAGTTTCAATTCCATGCACTGTTTTATTGTAAGAGATTGTCCCAGGTCCTGACACCTTTCATAAATGCTCGTTGAGTTTATTATTATTGGCCATTTTCCATTTTTTAGTTATAATTCCATGCACTGTTTTATTGTAAGAGATTGTCCCAGGTCCTGACACCTGTCATAAATGATCGTTGAATTTTATTACTGGCAATTTTCACTTTTTTAGTATTAATTGCATGCAGAATTTTAGAGCAAGAGATTAAAATCTGTTGTAGATTTCACTGTTATTATTTATATTGTGTTAATGTTTGACATTATGGAGCTTTTGAAGTTGGTTTTCATTTTAAATGTTATCGATAGAAGATTTTAGATGAAAGGGACGTTTTCCTAAATCCTCACAGTAGAGTAGATTTTAGATAAAAGGGACGTTTTCCTAAATCCTCACAGTAGATTTTAGATGATAGGGACGTTTTCCTAAATCCTCACAGTAGAGTAGATTTTAGATAAAAGGGACGTTTTCCTAAATCCTCACAGTAGATTTTAGATGATAGGGACGTTTTCCTGAATCGTCACAGTAGATTTTAGATAAAAGGGACGTTTTCCTAAATCCTCACAGTAGATTTTAGATAATAGGGACGTTTTCCTAAATACTCACAGTAGATTTTAGATGATAGGGACGTTTTCCTGGATCGTCACAGTAGATTTTAGATAAAAGGGACGTTTTCCTAAATCCTCACAGTAGATTTTAGATAATAGGGACGTTTTTACTAAATCCTCACAGTAGATTTTAGATGATAGGGACGTTTTTCTAAATCGTCACAGAAGATTTTAGATAATAGGGACGTTTTTCTAAATCGTCACATAAGATTTTAGATAATAGGGACGTTTTTCTGAATCGTCACAGAAGATTTTAGATAAAAGGGACGTTTTTCTAAATCGTCACATAAGATTTTAGATAATAGGGACGTTTTTCTGAATCGTCACAGAAGATTTTAGATAAAAGGGACGTTTTTCTAAATCGTCACATAAGATTTTAGATAATAGGGACGTTTTTCTGAATCATAACAGAAGATTTTAGATAATAGGGACGTTTTTCTGAATCATAACAGAAGATTTTAGATAATAGGGACGTTTTTCTGAATCGTCACAGAAGATTTTAGATAATAGGGACGTTTTTCTGAATCATAACAGAAGATTTTAGATAATAGGGACGTTTTTCTGAATCATAACAGAAGATTTTAGATAATAGGGACGTTTTTCTGAATCATAACAGAAGATTTTAGATAATAGGGACGTTTTTCTGAATCATAACAGAAGATTTTAGATAATAGGGACGTTTTTCTGAATCGTCACATAAGATTTTAGATAATAGGGACGTTTTTCTAAATCGTCACAGAAAATTTTAGATAATAGGGACGTTTTTCTGAATCGGCACAGAAGATTTTAGATAATAGGGACGTTTTCCTGAATCGTCACAGAAGATTTTAGATAATAGGGACGTTTTTCTGAATCGTCACAGAAGATTTTAGATAATAGGGACGTTTTTCTGAATCATAACAGAAGATTTTAGATAATAGGGACGTTTTTCTGAATCATAACAGAAGATTTTAGATAATAGGGACGTTTTTCTGAATCATAACAGAAGATTTTAGATAATAGGGACGTTTTTCTGAATCATAACAGAAGATTTTAGATAATAGGGACGTTTTTCTGAATCATAACAGAAGATTTTAGATAATAGGGACGTTTTTCTAAATCGTCACATAAGATTTTAGATAACAGGGACGTTTTTCTGAATCATAACAGAAGATTTTAGATAATGGGACGTTTTTCTGAATCATAACAGAAGATTTTAGATAATAGGGACGTTTTTCTGAATCATAACAGAAGATTTTAGATAATAGGGACGTTTTTCTGAATCATAACAGAAGATTTTAGATAATAGGGACGTTTTTCTGAATCGTCACAGAAGATTTTAGATAAAAAGGACGTTTTTCTAAATCGTCACATAAGATTTTAGATAATAGGGACGTTTTTCTGAATCATAACAGAAGATTTTAGATAATAGGGACGTTTTTCTGAATCATAACAGAAGATTTTAGATAATAGGGACGTTTTTCTGAATCGTCACAGAAGATTTTAGATAATAGGGACGTTTTTCTGAATCATAACAAAAGATTTTAGATAATAGGGACGTTTTTCTGAATCATAACAGAAGATTTTAGATAATAGGGACGTTTTTCTGAATCATAACAGAAGATTTTAGATAATAGGGACGTTTTTCTGAATCATAACAGAAGATTTTAGATAATAGGGACGTTTTTTCTAAATCGTCACATAAGATTTTAGATAATAGGTACGTTTTTCTAAATCGTCACATAAGATTTTAGATAATGGGACGTTTTTCTGAATCGGCACAGAAGATTTTAGATAATAGGGACGTTTTCCTGAATCGTCACAGAAGATTTTAGATAATAGGGACGTTTTTCTAAATCGTCACATAAGATTTTAGATAATGGGACGTTTTTCTGAATCGGCACAGAAGATTTTAGATAATAGGGACGTTTTCCTGAATCGTCACAGAAGATTTTAGATAATAGGGACGTTTTTCTAAATCGTCACATAAGATTTTAGATAATGGGACGTTTTTCTGAATCAGCACAGAAGATTTTAGATAATAGGGACGTTTTCCTGAATCGTCACAGAAGATTTTAGATAATAGGGACGTTTTTCTGAATCGGCACAGAAGATTTTAGATAATAGGGACGTTTTCCTGAATCGTCACAGAAGATTTTAGATAATAGGGACGTTTTTCTGAATCGTCACAGAAGATTTTAGATAATAGGGACGTTTTTCTGAATCATAACAGAAGATTTTAGATAATAGGGACGTTTTTCTGAATCATAACAGAAGATTTTAGATAATAGGGACGTTTTTCTGAATCATAACAGAAGATTTTAGATAATAGGGACGTTTTTCTGAATCATAACAGAAGATTTTAGATAATAGGGACGTTTTTCTGAATCATAACAGAAGATTTTAGATAATAGGGACGTTTTTCTAAATCGTCACATAAGATTTTAGATAATAGGGACGTTTTTCTAAATCGTCACATAAGATTTTAGATAATGGGACGTTTTTCTGAATCGGCACAGAAGATTTTAGATAATAGGGACGTTTTCCTGAATCGTCACAGAAGATTTTAGATAATAGGGACGTTTTTCTAAATCGTCACATAAGATTTTAGATAATGGGACGTTTTTTCTGAATCGGCACAGAAGATTTTAGATAATAGGGACGTTTTCCTGAATCGTCACAGAAGATTTTAGATAATAGGGACGTTTTTCTAAATTGTCACATAAGATTTTAGATAATGGGACGTTTTTCTGAATCGGCACAGAAGATTTTAGATAATAGGGACGTTTTCCTGAATCGTCACAATATATTTTAGATAGTAGAGACGTTTTTCTTATTCCTCACAGTAGATTTTAGATAAGAGGGACGTTTTTCTGAATCATAACAGAATATTTTAGATAATAGGGACGTTTTCCTGAATCGTCACAGAAGATTTTAGATAATAGGGACGTTTTTCTAAATCGTCACATAAGATTTTAGATAATGGGACGTTTTTCTGAATCGGCACAGAAGATTTTAGATAATAGGGACGTTTTCCTGAATCGTCACAGAAGATTTTAGATAATAGGGACGTTTTTCTAAATTGTCACATAAGATTTTAGATAATGGGACGTTTTTCTGAATCGGCACAGAAGATTTTAGATAATAGGGACGTTTTCCTGAATCGTCACAATATATTTTAGATAGTAGAGACGTTTTTCTTATTCCTCACAGTAGATTTTAGATAAGAGGGACGTTTTCCTGGATCTTCAGAGCAGATTTTATATAAAAAGGATATTTTCCTGAATCCTCTCTGTATAAGATGGAAGTCAAAAACCAATCTCTTGGAAATAAAGTGTCAGGTACTCGCAAATATGAAAAGCAAGTTGAATAATAAACCTGTATACACTTCCCCACCATTGCTCTGCCATGCAACAATTACATCATTTCCATATGACCAAACCATATTGTTCCACTTTGGCCTGTCTTTCCATCTTTATCGTCTTTTTACCTTATTTGATTATATGAAGTCCTATTAAGAATGATCAATCCTCGTTAATAGTTAACATAATTGGTTTAAGGAGTAAAGATTCGGGTTTGTTCAGTATATTCTGCTTTGCCTGGAAAGGCAAGACTTGTGACCAAGTTGTGGAATGATCTCCCTAATCAGGTAGTTGGATCGGTGGAACTTCAAAAGTTCAGACTTGCAACGAATTTTAATGTTGAACAGGCTAACTTGAGTCTCTTTTTATGATTTATTTATGAAAGATCTATTTTAATGTTGTTTCTGTTCTTAAAATATGTTATGTTCATTATTTGTCTCTTAGTTTGTTTGTTTCCTTATTTTAATGTTGATATTGTTTTTTAAATATTTGTTCATTATTTTTCTTGGAGTTTGTCTATGCACATGCACGCCTGTTTATATATATATATATATAATATATATATATATATATATATATATATATATATATATATATATATATATATATATATATATATACTGTATGTATATATATATATATATATATATATATATATATATATATATATATATATGCATATATATATGTGTATATATATATATATATATATATATATATATATATATATATATATATATATATATATTATATATATATATATATATATATATGAATTTAAAAAAAATAATGAGTAATGATAATGATATTAATAGTTGTTGAACTACAAAGGAACACAAAAGAAACCACGTGAACACGAATTGCCTATAGTTTCCCTTTGCACATCAAACTTAACAACTTCATAACTTGAACCCAAGCGAGCATGTATGGCAGTTTCAACACACCACAAGAAGACCCATAAAGGGGAGATATCAAAGTTCCCTTTAAAGGGTGATAACCGACTTCGTTGTCTTTAAGATTAATCAAATAACATCCAGAAGATTA
>NC_090735.1:3815678-3818178 GCF_036898095.1 Palaemon carinicauda
TATAGCATCCTGCTTTTTCAACTAGGGTTGTGGCTTACCAAGTAATAATAATAATAATAATAATAATAATAATAATAATAATAATAATAATAATAATAATAATAACAGGAAAGCTACAACCCTTGTCGGAAATGTAAAATTTTACAGATACAAAGGGCCCCACACACCCCCCCCCCCCCAAAAAAAAAAAGACAAAAAACTGAGAATAGAAATAAAGGATTAGGAAATAGACGGTTAAAGAAATAAAAAACAAGATGTAACACCTTATTTATAAAACGAGACTCGGGAGAATGCCCAGAAAAAAAAAAAAAAAAAAAAAAAAAGAGGGGAGATAAAATTCCTTCTTTCCGCCTTCTCTCTTCGTATTTTGGACTTCGGCCGTTGAGGTTAATTGGTGGTTCATTCCTGTCGGACTTGATATAAAAGGAAAAGTTATTTGGACTTGTAACTTCTCTTGGTTAGGAGTCTTCTTGGAGGAGGTTCCATCTCCATTCGCTGTCTTTCATTAGCTACGTTCACTTGGATGGTGATCCAATTGTGTTGCGTCCTCATTGTTCAGAAACTAATTCTTTATAGTTCAAACACTAATTCGTGATTGTGCAAAAACTCATTCCTTATTGTTCAGAAACTAATTCTTTAGAGTTCTAAAACTAATTTGTGATTGTGCAAAAACTCATTCCTTATTGTTCAGAAACTAATTCTTTTGAGTTCTAAAACTAATTTGTGATTGTGCAAAAACTCATTCCTTATTGTTCGGAAACTAATTCTTTAGAGTTCTAAAACTAATTTGTGATTGTGCAAAAACCTCATTCCTTATTGTTCAGAAACTAATTCTTTAGAGTTCTAAAACTAATTTGTGATTGTGCAAAAACTCATTCCTTAATGTTCAGAAACTAATTCTTTAGAGTTCAAACACTATTTTGTGATTGTGCGAAAACTCATTCCTTATTGTTCAGAAACTAATTTTCTTGTTGTTCAAAAACTAATTTTTTATATTGTTAAAAAGCTAAATACTTATGGTTCAAAAATTAGTTTCTTATTCAAAATTTAATTCCTTATTGTTCAAAAACTAATTCCTTGTTGTTCAGAAACTAGTTCGTGATTGTTCAAAAACTAATTCCTTATTGTTCAGAAACTAATTATTGCTCCAAACTGATTCGTTATTCAAAACTAAATCGTTATTGTTCAGAAACTAATTCCTTAGTGCTCAAGAACTAATTCGACATTGTTCAGAAACTAATTCGTTATTGTTCAGAAACTAATTCTTTATAGTTCAAAAACTGATTCCTTATTTTTCAAAAACTAATTCCTTATGGTTCAGAAACTAATTCCTTACAGTTCAAACGCTAATTTCTTATTATTCAAACTATCTCCTCTCTCTCTCTCTCTCTCTCTCTCTCCTCTCTCTCTCTCTCTCTCTCTCTCTCTCTCTCATTGGGTGAAAATGTCGTCAGTACACCACACATGACGTACTGTTGGCATTCTTGAAGGGTTTTTGCAGCAGCTATTATCCTTACACTTCATCTCTCCTCCACCAAGCTTCGACCTCTCTTTGCATTACCTTCAAAGTGTAACTGTTTAGCTTGTAACCAGTTACAACTTGGAGTTTAATGGCCTTCCTAGTCACAGAACAGGTTATCATGCGCAGAATCCAACCCCCCCCCCCCTCTCTCTCTCTCTCTCTCTCTCTCTCTCTCTCTCTCTCTCTCTCTCTCTCTCTCTCTCTCTCATCATTTGAACCTTAACTTCTTTAACATCGTGTGCATTAGATTCATAGAAGTATTTTGGCTTTGGATACTGATAAAAGTAGAACCCCCCCCTCTTCTCTCTCTCTCTCTCTCTCTCTCTCTCTCTCTCTCTCTCTCTCTCTCTCTCTCTCTCTCTCTCTCTCTCTCTCTTTCATCATTTGAACCTTCTTTAACATCGTGTGCATTAGAGACAGTTCACCATATTTGATTATATCTGAAATCTTTCTGAGGTAAATTCTTGGAAGCATTTTGGCTTCGCCATACTGATGAGGGTAGAACTCTCTCTCTCTCTCTCTCTCTCTCTCTCTCTCTCTCTCTCTCTCTCTCTCTCTCTCATCATTTGAACCTTAACTTCTTTAACATCGTGTGCATTAGATTCATAGAAGTATTTTGGCTTTGGATACTGATAAAAGTAGAACCCCCCCTCTTCTCTCTCTCTCTCTCTCTCCTCTCTCTCCTCTCTCTCCTCTCTCTCTCTCTCTCTCTCCTCTCTTTCATCATTTGAACCTTCTTTAACATCGTGTGCATTAGAGACAGTTCACCATATTTGATTATATCTGAAATCTTCTGAGGTAAATTCTTGGAAGCATTTTGGCTTCGCCATACTGATGAGGGTAGAACTCTCTCTCTCTCTCTCTCTCTCTCTCTCTCTCTCTCTCTCTCTCTCTCTCTCTCCTCTCTCTCTCTCTCTCAAGCGTTATCATTGAAACCTTAACTTCAACATCGTGTGCATTAGAGACAGTTCACTATAT
>NC_090735.1:3823178-3828178 GCF_036898095.1 Palaemon carinicauda
AAAAAAAAAAACCACGAAATCTATTTTCTCGTTTAGCTCTTCAACCTCTTTAACTTAACTGAGAGGTTCAGGTGGAGCTTTCCCACGAGAATAGAGTTTGAGCCTCCGAGAGCTTTTTGATGCTTTGCCTTACACAGTTTAAATGACCGTTCCATGTTCCCTATCCCCTATCCCCTATTCTCTTTTCTCTATTCTTTATACTGTTTTCCCCTATTCCCTATTTTCTTTTCTCCGTTCTTTATACTGTTTTCCATATTCCCTATTCTCTTTTCTCTATTTTTTATACTGTTTTCCATATGCCCTATTCTCTTTTCTCCATCCGTTATTCTCTTTTCTCGATTCTTTATACTGTTTTCCTTATTCCCTATTCTCTTTTCTCTATTCTTTATACTGTTTTCCATATTCCCTATGCCCTATTCTCTTTCCCCTATTCCCTATTCTCTTCCCTATCCCCTATTCTCTTCCCTATCTCCTATTCTCTTCCCTATCCCCTATTCTCTTTCCCCTATTCCCTATTCTCTTTTCCCTATTCCCTATTCTCTTCCCTATTCCCTATTCTTCTTTCCTATCCCCTATTTTCTTTTCCCTATTCCCTATTCTCTTTTCCCTATTCTCTTCCCTATCCCCTATTCTCTTTCTCCTATTCCCTATTCTCTTCCCTATCCCCTATTCTCTTTCTCCTATTCCCTATTCTCTTTTCCCTGTTCCCTATTCTCTTCCCTATCCCCTATTTTCTTTTCCCTATCCCCTATTTTCTTTTCCCTATTCCCTATTCTCTTTTCCCTTACCTCTGTTATCATTTCCCTATTCTCTTTTCTCTATCCCCCTATTCTCCTTTCCCCCCTATCCCCTTTTTCTCTTCCCCCTATCCCCTATTCTCTTTTCCCTATTCATTATTCTCTTCACTATGCCCCTATTCCCCTATGCCCTATTCTCTTTCCCCTATTCCCTATTCTCTTTTCCCTATTCCCTATTATCTTCCCTATCCCCTATTCTCTTCCCCTATCCCCCTATTCTCTTTCCCCTATTCCCTATTCTCTTTTCCCTATTCCCTATTCTCTTCCCTATTCCCTATTCTTTTCCCTATCCCATATTTTCTTTTCCCTATCCCCTATTCTCTTTTCCCTATTCCCTATTTTCTTCCCTATCCCCTATTCTCTTTCTCCTATTCCCCATTCTCTTTCTCCTATTCCCTTTTCTCTTTTCCCTATTCCCTATTCTCTTCCCTATCCCCTATTCTCTTTCTCCTATTCCCTATTTTATTTTCCCTATTCCCTATTTTCTTCCCTATCCCCTATTTTCTTTTCCCTATCCCCTATTTTCTTTTCCCTATTCCCTATTCTCTTTTCTCTTACCTCTGTTATCATTTCCCTATTCTCTTTTCTCTATCCCCCTATTCTCTTTCCCCCTATCCCCTTTTCTCTTCCCCCTATCCCCTATTCTCTTTTTCCCTATTCATTATTCTCTTCACTATGCCCTATTCCCTATGCCCTATTCTCTTTCCCCTATTCCCTATTCTCTTTTCCCTATTCCCTATTATCTTCCCTATCCCCTATTCTCTTCCCTATCCCCTATTCTCTTTCCCCTATTCCCTATTCTCTTTTCCCTATTCCTATTCTCTTCCCTATTCCCTATTCTTTTCCCTATCCCATATTTTCTTTTCCCTATCCCCTATTCTCTTTTCCCTATTCCCTATTTTCTTCCCTATCCCCTATTCTCTTTCTCCTATTCCCCATCTCTCTTTCTCCTATTCCCTTTTCTCTTTCCTTCCCTATTCCTATCTCTTCCCTATCCCCCTATTCTCTTTCTCCTATTCCCTATTTTATTTTCCCTATTCCCTATTTTCTTCCCTATCCCCTATTTTCTTTTCCCTATCCCCTATTTTCTTTTCCCTATTCCCTATTCTCTTTTCTCTTACCTCTGTTATCATTTCCCTATTCTCTTTTCTCTATCCCCCTATTCTCTTTCCCCCTATCCCCTTTTCTCTTCCCCCTATCCCCTATTCTCTTTTCCCTATTCATTATTCTCTTCAATATGCCCTATTCCATTTCCCCTATTCCCTATCCCCTTGCCTTATTCCCTCTTTCCAGAGGACTTGAGTGGAGGGCGTTGCTCAGGCTTTTAAAGAGAGAAGGCCTTAATTTTCAGGGGTGAATATATTGAAGGATTTTGCCTTCTTAACTCGTTTATAAATGATACAAGTAATTTTACATTTTCTCATTATAGATTTACTTATTCACTTCGTATTTATTTGTATTTTTCATCTGGAATTAATTATTTGTTCTTAATCATACTTCAATGGGCATCAATGACCATTGATGTTATGATACCAGATAATTACCAAACAATCATTCATTGTTCAAAGACGATGATAACGGCAACCTGACATCGTAACAAACACCCTCACTTATTATTATTATCAATTATCAATTGCTGAGCTACAACCCTTGTTGGAAAAGCAGGATGCCTTAAGCCCAGGGGGGGGGGGGGGCAACAGGAAAAATAGGATTGTGAGGAAAGGAAACAAGAAAAATATAAAATATTTTAAGAACAGTAATAACATTAAAATAAATATCTCCTATATGAACTATAAAAACTAACAAAACAATAGGAAGAGAAATTAGATAAAATAGTGTGCCCGAGTGTACCCTCAAACAAGAGAACTCTAACCCGAGACAGTGGAAGACCATGGTACAGAAACTAGGCACTAGCCAAGACTAGAGAACAATTGTTTGATTTTGGAGTGTCCTTCTCCTAGAAGAGTTGCTTACCATAGCTAAAGAGTCTCTTCTACCCATAGCAAGAGGAAAGTGGCCAATGAACAATTACAGTGCAGTAGTTAAACCCTTGAAAGAAGAAGAATTGTTTAGTAATCTCAGTGTTGTCAGGTGCACAAGGACAGAGGAGAATGTGTAAAGAATGGGCCATACTATTCGCTGTATGGGTAGGCAGAGGGAAAATGAACCGTAACCAGAGAGAAGGATCCAATGTAGTGCTGTTTGGCCAATCAAAGGGCCCCATATTTCTTTAGTGGTAGTATCTCAACGGGTGGTTGGTGCCCTGGCCAACCTACTATAGTTATTTTTTTTAGCGAGGCAGATTTGCACCGACTCGCAGGGGTGCCCTTTTAGCTCGGAAACGTTTCCTGATCGCTGATTGGTTGGACAAGATAATTCTAACCAATCAGTGAGCAGGAAACTTCTTCCGAGCTAAAAAGGCATCGATGCGAGTCGGTGCAAATGCACCTCATTAAAAAAATCGAGTATACCTTCTTCGTAGTAAGCAGTATGGGTCAAGGTAATTTTTACTGTATCTTCCTTTTTTGTATAAACAGTGTATGTTTATTTCATTTGTTTAAACATTTGTACATAGAATTCAAGTTAATATATTTGATGAAATGTGGGACAGAGGTAGATGGAGAAAGCTGGTCATAAACATCGACCCCACATAAAAGTGGGAAAAGGTGAAGACAAAGAAGAAGAGGGGGGGGGGGGGGGGCTTTGAATTCTTAATAGAATTGGGTGCTGACAATTTAATTGTTCACTTCTTGTATATTTTCATTTCTGGATTTCCTTTATATTTACTATGACATTTCGTAGGTGTTACGCGAACTCTTGCTTTAATTTCCATTTCTCTACCTAATTAATATAACGCAGAGGATTAGTGCAGTGTGCACACACAGCCCGGTTCACTGTAAACAGTGCTTAAGGGTGTTTACAAATTTCGACTCTTTGGTTACTGGCTTCCTTTCCTCCTAATCGAAATGTCCCTGACTGGCGACGATCGGACTAAGGTTCGAGTCCCGCTCAAGCTCGATAGATACTTGTAGGCTAGTGTCTGCAGCCTCACCATCCTTGAGAGTTAAGGATGCGGGGCTTGAAGTCTACCTGATGACTGTGCTGAGTCACCAGCAGCCATTGCCTAGCCCTCCCTTGTCCTAGCTTTGGTGGAGATTGGCCTTGGACGCTGATCATATGTATATATGGTCAGTTTTTAGGGCATCGTCCTGCTAGATTGGACATTGTCACTGTCCCTTGACTCTACCATTCATTATTATTATTATTATTATTATTATTATTATTATTATTATTATTATTATAATAATTATTATTATTATTGTTATTATTATTATCCAAGCTACAACCCTAGTTGGAAAAGCAATATGCTATAAGCCCAAGGGCTCCAACAGGGATAAATAGCCCAGTAAGGAAAGGAATTAAGGAAATGAATAAATGATGAGAATAAATTAACAATATATCATTCTAAAAGCAGTGAGTGACCTTTAAACCTCGATGTACAGCCTCTTTGAACTTTGACTCCTCACGACAGATGCGGTCTTTAAGTAGCAAGTCGGCTTCATTCAGTAGCAAATGAACCTAAACAACACTGTTAAAAAGCCGTAATTTTGATCGGAAGTTCTCCGTAAAAATCTGTTCTCAGCTGTATTTCATTATATACAGGGGAGCATAATTTCTACCTTACTTTGTTATCTTTTACGGGTTGGTAACCGTATTTTATTCGCTAACGTCAATATATTCGTTTTTAAAACAGTAAATGCCTGGCAACATTTATTCCAAGGTTTTTAGCCGTTTTTTATGGCAAAATTTTAACGGACACCTCCATACGGTTTTACATAATCGTCATCCATGTTTGATATCAGATTAAATCTAAATGAAATACAGTAGATATTTTTTGTCCATGAAATGAGAACAAGTTTTGACAGTGGTTGGTTTGCTGTGACGTACAAACAAGTAAGGTTTTTCACTTATATTTTGAAATCTCATACGTCTGGCATAGATGGAAGGCATTGGTGGAGGGTAAGCAAACGCAAACTTGGATCTACGAGAAGTACAGCCAGAATTTCCAGAGACGTATAAATGTTGCGTTGCATGTGTGTTTGTTTACTTAGTTCGTATGTGCAGTTCTTGCAAGCTCAGTGGTAGCACCAAAGTTTTTGACAATTGTATTAGGAAGATATTTGTGCCAGGGGTAAACTTTCC
>NC_090735.1:3833178-3838178 GCF_036898095.1 Palaemon carinicauda
CACTGTCTCATCACGTCACGTCTCTGTCTCATCACGTCACGTCACGTCATGTCACTGTTCCGTCAACAGTGCTATGTATTCACACTATTCATGACGTCACATCTCTGTCTCATCACGTCACGTCACGTCACGTCACTGTTCCGTCAACAGTGCTATGTATTCACACTATTCATCACGTCACCGTCTCATCACGTCACATCTCTGTCTCGTCACGTCATGTCACGTCACTGTTCCGTCAACAGTGCTATGTATTCACACTATTCATCACGTCACATCTCTGTCTCGTCACGTCACGTCACGTCCCTGTTTCGTCAACAGTGCTATGTATTCACACTATTCATCACGTCACCGTCTCATCACGACACATCTCTGTCTCATCACGTCACATCACTGGTCCGTCAACAGTGCTATGTATTCACACTAATCATCACGTCACTGTCTCATCACGTCACGTCTCTGTCTCATCACGTCACGTCATGTCACGTCACTGTTTCGTCAACAGTGCTATGTATTCACACTATTCATCACGTCACCGTCTCATCACGTCACATCTCTGTCTCATCACGTCACGTTACTGTTCCGTCAACAGTGCTATGTATTCACACTATTCATCACGTCACCGTCTCATCACGTTACGTCTCTGTCTCATCACGTTAAATCACGTCACGTCATGTCACGTCACTGTTCCGTCAACAGTGCTATGTATTCACACTATTCATCACGTCACCGTCTCATCACGTTACGTCTCTGTCTCATCACGTTACATCACGTCACGTCATGTCACGTCACTGTTCCGTCAACAGTGCTATGTATTCACACTATTCATCACGTCACCGTCTCATCACGTCACGTCTCTGTCTCATCATGTTACATCACGTCACGTCACGTCATGTCACCTCACGTCATGTCACATCACTGTTCCGTCAACAGTGCTATGTATTCACACTATTCATCATGTCACCGTCTCATCACGTCACATCTCTGTCTCATCACGTCACGTCATGTCACGTCACTGTTCCGTCAACCCTGCTATGTATTCACACTATTCATCACGTCCCCGTCTCATCACGTCACATCTCTGTCTCGTCACGTTACATCACGTAACGTCACCGTTCCGTCACTCGTGCTATGTATTCAAACTATTCATCACATCACGTCACGTCACGTCACGTAACATCACCGTTCCGTCAACCGTGCAGTGTATTCACACTATTCATCACGTCACCGTTACGTCAACCATGCTATATATTCACACTATTCATCACATCACCATCTCATCACGTCACGTCTCTCTCATCACGTCACATCACATCACGTAACGTCACCATTTTGTCAACTGTGCAATGTATTCACACTATTCATCACGTCATTGTCTCGTCACATCACATCATGTCACGTCACGTCACGTAACGTCATCATTCCGTCAACCGTGTAATGTATTCACACTATTCATCATGGTCATCGTCTCGTCCCATCATGTCATGTCACGTCACGTCTCCGTTTCGTCAACCGTGCAATGTATACACACTATTCATCACGTCATTTTCACGTCACGTCACCGTTCTGTCAAAATTTCTTCTATGTAAATAAATGGACGTGTTCTCATTAAATGGTTCGTCACGTCACAGCACAGACTCTTTCCAAGACTTTTTTTGACGTGACGTGATGTGATTTGACGTGACGGTGCATTAAATCAATATTTATGGTTAAGGCTATTCTATTAGATATGCAAATTTTTTTTTTCTGTGGTCTATAAAGTCTTGATTCCGTCTTTTCTACGAGTTTGGGGTTTCCATAGGAGTTGAGCTCTTTCGAATAAAACTGCTGCTGAAGAAATTTAAGGATTAGAAAAAGTTAAGGTTGAAGGGATTAGGCCCCCCCCCATCAAGTATAAGAGCATGATTTAAATGAGAATTATTGTTAACATTTTGCTATTTGTTTTAAACAAAGCAAGGTTATTCATTTTTCACTGGATTAATGATATTTTACATATCATTAAATTTAAAATAGGATGTGAGAGCTATAACATAATTCTATTGGTTAGGGAATGAAAAAATCAGAGGCTTTGCGTATTATTATTATTATTATTATTATTATTATTATTATTATTATTACAACTACCACTAGCTAATCTCCAACCTTAGTTGGAAAACAAATGCTATAAGCACAAGGGGTCCATCAGGGGAAAACAGCCCAGTGAGGAAAGAAAATAATCTATATGAGAAATGGTGAACAATTGAAATTAAATATTCTAAGAACAGTAACAGCATTAGAATATATAGTTCATTTTAAAAGAAATAAAGAGACTTATGTCAGCCTGTTCAACATGAAAACATTCGGTGCAAGTTTAAACTTTTGAAGTTCTACCGATTCAACTACCCGTTTAAGAACATTCCACAACTTGGTCACAGCTGGAATAAAACTTCTAGAATACTGTGTAGTATTGAGCATCATGATGGAGAAGGCCTGGCTACTAGAATTAACTGCGTATCTTGTATTACTTGGTAATGTCCGTGAAGATATAGAGGACTCATTTTTGATAGAATACGAAAAGTAAGTTACTCCGTAATAATTTTTCAGTTGTAATTAGGTTGGTTAGTAACTTAATTTTCAGATAGGTACAAATTTCAAAAGGATTTGTATATATCTACCATCTGTTCGTTAAACTAATCCCATGATTGAAAAATCCCCTCTCGGAGAGGTTCCTTTGAAGGAGTCGCATAGCTTTAGAATACAGTATGGTAATTTTAAAGCCCTAGGGCGAGCAAGAGGGCTCTCAGAGTACGGTAGGGAATCTCTCTCTCTCTCTCTCTCTCTCTCTCTCTCTCTCTCTCTCTCTCTCTCTCTCTCTCATTTTAAGCTGTAGGGTGAGCAAGAGGGCTTTCTTAATACGGTTGGGAATATTTTTCCTCTCTCTCTCTCTCTCTCTCTCTCTCTCTCTCTCTCTCTCTCTCTCTCTCTCTCTCTCTCTCTCTCTCTCTCTCTCTCTCTCTCATTTTAAGCTGTAGGGTGAGCAAGAGGGGGAATATTTTTTCCTAGAGTGATCCTCTCTCTCTCTCTCTCTCTCTCTCTCTCTCTCTCTCTCTCTCTCTCTCTCTCTCTCTCTCTCTCTCTCTCTCTCTCTCTCTCTCTGTGCTTTATCCTTTCATAATTTCCCGCCTAGTTCCATCTTCCTGTAGTGTCTCTCTCTCTCATTTCACTATCTTGACATCAACGACCGTTGATGTTATGAATTCACTGTCTTAATTATCGGAAATGGATGCCATAGCTGGATTTAAGTTAATCTCTTAAGCTAATAATGAGAGCCGTGGAGATCTCATCTACAACCCAGTAATGTCGGGACCCTAGAGCTATCAATATCCTAGTCATATTGATACATCAGAACTGCCCAAGGGATTCCGAGGGAACTCGTTTCCGGGATACAACTTTTCTTCTTTTTTTTTTTATTATGAAATACACATTTACAATCTTACAATTTATAACATATATACATAATCGTGTATTTACATGAATGATTTTTTATTTTACATATAGTGTATTTACAATTGTAATTTTTACTATTTATCCAAAAATGTTTTTAGATAAGAAATATATCTAGTCGTGAATACTTTTTAGTAGAAGTGTTTAATTCTATTTATTTACATTAAACGTATTTATCATTCTCCTTGACTTTGCAGCTCTTACGATTCCTGGGGGGGGGGGGGGGGGGGTTGTCAATGAATCGTTGACCAAGGTGGGCAAAGAGGATTATCAAGAAAATGAAGGGCAGATATATAGATAGATATGCACAGACAAGTATAACAGTATACACAGATTCGACTCTTCCAACCTTCTTCCCCTTTTCCTAACTACAGCACGGAAGTTTGAGCAATTTGTGGGAGAATTTTATATATATATATATATATATATATATATATATATATATATATATATATATATATATATATATACATATATATACATATATGTATATATATATACATATATGTATATATATACATACATATATATATATATATATATATATATATATATATATATATATGTATATATATATATATATATTTAATATATATATATATATATATTTAATATATATATAATATATTTAAGTAATTGCGGGTCAACTCTTATCATCATTCAACTGATCTTCTCTATTTCGATGATTTGATTCTTTTTGTGACATAAATACTATAGACAGACGCAAGTGGAGGGTCATGTTGAAAGGTTTAAATGCCGCTTATGAATGGCAGAGGCAAAGGACAGTGCCCTAGCAAGCAGGACAATGCCTTAGAGACTGACCATATAACATATGATCAGCGTCTAGAAGATAGACTACGCTTAATAAATTACTCATAGGAAATACTTGAATATTATTATTATTGTTGTTGTTGTTGTTATTATTATTTTTATTTGCAAAGCTGCAACCCTAGTTGGAAAAGCAGGATGATATAAGTCTAAGGGATCCAACAGGGAAAATAGCCCAGGAAGGAAAGGAAATACGGAAACAAATAAACTACAAGAGAAGTAATGAACAATTAAAATCAAATATTTTAAGAACAGCAACAACATTAGAATAGATCTTTCATATATAAACTATAAAAACTTTAAAACAAGAGGAAGAGAAATGAGACAGAATAGCGTGCCCAAGTGAACTCTCAAGCAAGAGAACTCTAACCCAAGACAGTGGAAGACCATGGTACAGAGGCTATGGCACTACCCAAAATGTTTTTAATGTCTTCGGGATTTTATAAATCGTTACTTCTCTAATTGTGAGATTTACATTCTTGGAAAGAATAGATGTTGTGGTCGGTTATTGGTAACGTCCCTGCCTGGTGATCACCAGACTGGGGTTCGAGTACCGATCAAACTCGTAAGTTCCCTTAGTGGTTGCTGTGGCCTGATTGGTAACGTCTCTGCCTGGTGTTTGCCAGACGGGGTTCGAGTCCCGCTCAGACTCGTTAGTGCCATTAGTGTCTGCAACCTTACCATCCTTGTGA